>NC_038242.2:9332359-9629250 GCF_000004515.6 Glycine max | reverse complement strand
AAATTGGCACTTATTATGGTGGCTGTATTATTAGTCCTTCACGTGAAATGAAATTGGCAAAAAATTACTAAGAGTGGTATATTCGTACAGTCTAAATTGTTGTTGCTGTATCATTTACTACCTCACATTGCGTCATTACTGACTCAACCAAATAATTTCTTCAAAATATCCCCTATTACTGCTTCACAGGCTATACTCTCCTTCAGTTTTTAATCATACTGACTCTTTTAATTAATTATCCTTTATTAAGAAAAAAATAATTAATTATATTAAATTTATTAATTATTTATATTATTATTTTAGAATTGTCATGTTTTTTCTATTTATTAATTTTTTCTTAATATTTAAAGAAAGAATAATTCATACACCTAAAAATTAAAAAAAAACAATTAATTTTTTTAAAAAAAATCTTATAATATGAAACGAAAAGAATACTCCATTAAAACTAGTATTAGCCTTCTAGGTCCCTCAATGTCATAAAGTCTAATAAGACATTAACTAGAATGACTCACTGCGGAAACTCATAAATCATTGTCATGCAGTCTTCTTTTACTTTTCTGAATCCGTACTATTTATTCTTCAATACACCGAACAAAAGCTTATGTGAATTATTATAATGGCAATACTATAACAAACCTTATGGAAATTTTGATTAATTGTCATGTACTGGTTCACATAAGATTGCATATAGATTTGGGTCTAAAATTCTTAATGGAAGGAAAATTTTCAGTACATAAAAAAGAAGAACGAAACTGGTCAGTGGTATTTGGCCTTTAGCTTCATTCAAGTTTAAATTTGACTATGCCATATTCCTTCTTTATTCTTGTTCACACCTTTCATCCAATCAAAGAAAAGAAAATGTTGACCATCTTTAATGAATTTAGACACTTCATTCCATGTCACTTGCATTATATTAGGAAATTCATTCAAATAACAATAAGTATCAGAATATATAGAAATAGTAACATTCTTTTCTTAGTAGTTTCTTTTTTTGTGAACAATCTTAACTTAATATAATGTATGTATAAAATGATTGTTATATTATGATTACTTTATTGTGTATGTTGTCATACGTTATCCTTGCATTTGGTTAATATAAGTTTGGATTTCACTTTAGTTCCCACCACAAATAAGCTGAATTTGACTAAATATTAAAAATGATTTAGAAGGAGGAGGATGGGATGGGATGGGGCCCGGGAAAATAATACCCTTATCCATTATATAATTCGTTGCCGTCATGTACTTTTTTCTCCTCATATATTTATTACAATTTGTTTCCTTACAGATCATTCTAATAAAGTGCATTGGAATACCACATTATGTGTGACTAATCCAATTCGAGGTTGAATAGGATTACTATCAATAGTAATGCTCTTCTTAAATTTGCTAACTAAAATTTATTTAATCATATTTTAAAACATTTTATTATACGAAGTCTGTTTTAAAATTCCATGCTGGTCTCCTAGATTTTCTGCAATTTCCAAGTTGTATTGCTCATCAATTCATGAATGAAATAATATGTCCATTTCTATATATAAAAAAAAGAGTCTGTTTTAAAATAGGAATGAACTATTTTTTTTTCCTTTACTTAGAACCAGTCGTATTTATTACAGATAAATTGCTTCTCCTTGCTGTTCTACTGTGTCACCGTGGAAGTCTACTTGCCATCAGCCATGCCATCAAATATACAGATGTTTCAAGCTCACTATAGATGGACACGAATCCGAAGACTAGAATTAGTTTCTTCTAAAGAAGTACTGTACTAGTATTTTTTTAAAATTATTTCTTAAAAGAACCTCTTCAAAAAAAAGTTACTATTTTCTAAAACATAACACAAACTTGAGCTAAAATTTTTACTGAACTCTTCTGACTAAAGATCTCCTTGATTCGTAAAACTTCTAGCTAGCGAAATGGTTTCCAGATGTTTATATTGTCCATTCAATATACGTGTGGCTATCGACAATTAGTAAATCATTATGAATATTTTCAACAATAATGAAACCTAGCTAGAACCATGTTTTCAACAAGGAGTTAATTAAGTCGATGGGAGGAGCAGCAGTCGAGAACAGCACGCTAGTTAAGAGAATGATGTCGGAGACATCATCTTATTTGTTCAAGAGAAATTAACAGAAAGAAAAAAAAAAGCAAGTTTTCTTTAATTAATAACTTCATTATATAAGCATCGAGAACAGTCTTTGATTGTTTAAATTATTTTTAAATTAGTTAAGGGAGGTTGTCTTTTTTATTAATTAAGATTGTGCTATATCAAATGTTGGTGAGGTTTGACCAAACTAGATTATGTCGTTGATTTTAAATTTGTCGCAAGACACATTTAATAGGCCAAAATTTAAATTTCTTCATTCTTCTGAATCAAATAATGTTATCATTTCTATGAATCAAATAATGTTATCTGCAAATAATCGAGTATGTCCCACTACGGAAGCTCTCTTCAATTCGTTCAAGTGGTGAGAAAACGTATCCAGAAAGTGTGAAATTCATCACTCCTCGAATCTTTCCCTCAACTCCTTTACAAGCTTGACTCGTCTACTCCAGTACTGGCAAATCATCTTCTTTCTGTTAATAATATAATTAAACCTCCAAAAAAGAGACCCGTAAGACTCACATGGGTTTTCTTTTGAGACTTATCTTTTTGTCATTTTTCTTTTCCTTTTAAAGTTTTACCCGTAAGACTCACATGGGTTTTCTTTTGAGACTTATCTCGGTTGTAAATTCTTCCTTCAGAAAAAAAGAGAAAGAAAGCAACTCTATTTGCCTTCTTTTTAATTTTCTAATTTAACCCTTTTGAATCAGTGTTAACTTGTAGATGCTAATTTTTAAAACTATAATGATACGATTTTTAATTTGAAAACAGAAAATGATTAATCATCAATAAATTAATAAATCTATACAGGATAAGGATCACGTTTTTCTAATGTGATTGGTGATTCCTTCGTTTGATTTGATGATTCAAAAGTGCGTGTATTTTAAAAAAAATGATTGAATTATAGTAAAAAAATTTCAAGGACTTTTTTTTTTTTAGATTAACGACTCAATTAAAAAAGTAGTTTAAGAACTCATTTAAAATTTTATAAACGGTTCAGAGAATTACTATCTCTAATGAATAATTTAAACTTAAAAAAAATAAAGAGAAGTTAACAATCAAGTGAACATGGTTATAGACAAGACACTTTATACTAAATAAAGCAAGAGAAAAAGATAAACAAGGTATGTGGTATCTGCGTAGGTTTTAGGTTAATTAGATGCATGAACACAATGACAAGTGAGTTACGCAAGTGGACTACTTTCGTTCGTGGGGCCTTACAGCACAGCACACGATCATGACTCACGGGTGACGTAAAATCCATGACGTTTGTACGGACAATACATCATGGACGCACATAATGATTTACTAGCGAATATACAAGTGCTTATTAGCCAAACATAAGGACTGCTGCGCTTATATTTTTCTATTTTTTTATTTTATTATGTAAAATCCTACACATTATAATAATTTCTCTTATTATACATTGATCTGCATATTAATTTTTGTTTAATATTTTTTAATACATTGTTTATCAACACGCATTTTTTTTTTAACATTTTGAAGCATATAATATATATATATATATATATATATATATATATATATATATATATATATATATATATATCAATGTTTTTTTCACCCCTGAATGAGAAACCAAATAATAATTGTATCTCAGAAACATTTTTTATTCCTTGCAATTAAAAAAGCATATAATTAAGTTGTCTGTACATACTTGGAAACTTGACGGCACTATTAAGTTGTATAAAGTAACAAATTCACAATCCATCTATCAAGAAACAAAACTGCAACACCTTCCTCTGTTCGACACATACTAACCCACACACACAGAATCTGATTGCTAACTGCTGCTCTCACTTTCTCTTTTCCTCATTGAACTAATTTGTCACTTTCTTTTTGAATAAATCACAACGCAACAAATCACTATCTTCTAATCAGAACCTTCAACTTCCAACAAAGTTTTATTATCTCATTAGTTGTATAATTGCAGTTAAACCAAGGAAGATTCAAACATGAGTCATGAGCAACACAAAGGCATTTCATAATGCTTTTGTGCTCCACCATCAAAAGTGAGGAGGGAAAATAAAGCAAAAAACAGTGAAAAACAGTTGTGAATTTTAAATATTTTGTTTTTTATTTAATTTTTTCATTTTTAATTAAATTTTTAACTCAGATGAATTAAAAAAAAAAACAAAAAACAGGCTTATTCAGTTGTGATAAGTTAAAAGAAGAGCATAAAATTAGGAGCGGTGTAGAAGATAAAAATGGTTAATTAATACTGTGCCTGAAAGGAGTGTTGTAATTATGGTCTATGGCTTATGAACAAATTATAGAAAATAAATACAAATGATTATTGTTGAATCCTACAGAATACTCTATCGTTGCTTCTCCCTTCGCTTCATTAACGTTATCGAGAGTAAGAACCTTCAGGCAAAAGAGTTTTAGCTCGTGGAAGCATAGCAACAGCTCCTGTTGACAATAGTCCAACATTGGATGTTTAACAAACTTGAGAATTGTTTATATAGTTAGGTAGGCCACCCTCTTATGAATCGATTTTTAAGGGAATCTTTCGGATGTCTTTGCTGTACTATAAAATTTAATATGATATACTTTGTGATGACGAGGCTGACTTGGGGGAACGTGTTGAGAATAGTCTCACATCGAATATTTAACTCCTTTCTGACCATCAACACACCAGTAAATAACAATTTTACATTCCAAATAATAATATCAACAACCAACCTGTCTCAATAGAAAGAGTTCTAAACTATATAGGAGAAATGAACGGTTCAGGCAAGCAAAGTGGTTTGCTTTCTCTGGAAAGACTCTACTGCATGGGGGGATTTGTGAGTGTTTTTCCTTCATTTATTTTTCCTCAATTCTCTTTAGATTTTCATCCGCATTTTCATTCTCCTTCACACCCTCTCTGAAGTTTGCCTGCAACAACCATACATATAAGGGTAGTTATTAAATTTCAAAACTAATGTCAGCTAATGCCAATGGTTACTCAATTCGAGAGAAAGCAATGTCGTTAGCTAGACACGTAAAGAATGTTGAATCCTCTTCCTCTTTCCCAATTCAACTATGTATCTGCACACAAAAAAAAAAAATTATAAGTAACTATGTTAGTGTTTATGGAAATTTAGTGAGAGCTGAAGAAAAATAACAAAAATTTAATGCACACTGATTTCATTGATATATGGAATATTTTGAACAGTGATACCATCCCATGTCATCCAAATCCTGCAATTATTGTTAAATTTTATACTTAACAAATTAAATCACTGAAAATCAGGAGGAAAAAATGATTAAGGAAAATGAAAGTCATGTAGAATGTAGAATCATGGAATGACATACCAACCTTAACCTTGAGTGCCTACTCGTCATTGTCATCGCCCTAGCTTCTCGTGAGGGTTTTCGCTCAATTTGAAACCAGAGGAAATCAGGGTCGAAACTTCACAATCTAAAACGTGCAAAGAAAAGGAAGAGTGAAAAAATAAAAATCAGGTTGGATATTGTGCAGTTACACGATATTTCCACTTCTAATTGAGAGATCAAGTTATGATATTGAATCCAAGATCACAGAAAGATTGTGGTAAGCCACTATGAGTCTGTTTAGATCTAAGACTAGAAGTGTTTTTAAGAGTTCATTTATTGAAAAATAGTTATATTTTTAATAGAAAAAATATAAAAAGTACTTATGATTTGTATCTAATCAGTCCCTATGTGCAGTTACATGAAAAAAAAAATAATTAAAAATTGATATTTTAAAAATAAAAAGACGCAGTGTAAAGAAGAAGATTCTAGGGTCTGAAACTTTAGAATTGATCGAAGAAAATGAGAGGCGTGTAGAATGCATTATCATGGAATTTGGGTTGCTAATTATTTTTTTTTATAATTGATCTAAAGCAACAATACCTTCATCAGGAACTGCTTTTGATAGATGGTTGACTAAACAAATTTGCTTTTATCTTCATTAACAATTGGGTTGCTAATTTTTTTTTTTGGTTTAAAAAAAATATTTTAAAATAATTTGTAGTTATTTTGTTGATTTTACATTCAAAAGTAATTTTACCTTTAAGTTCTTAACATAAACCAAACAAAATTCATAATTACATTTAGTCAAACATTTCTAATTATAATATTCAATTTTTTAAAGTATACTTTTCTTAAAAGTAATTTTAAACAAGATAACCCAACTAAAGTAGTGTAGTTCTCTACCTTCAATAAGAGTTTCTTTGCCTATAAAAAATAATAGTGTGTTACTAATACGGGCACATAATATATTTCCTCAAGTTCATTTTTTAAAAATGGTTTGGTCATCAAAGACTTAATTATTTTAGTTGTATAGTGAAAGGGAAGAAGAATTCATTAATCTCAATGCATGTTTTTAAGGAGTCAAGTTTTGTAGTTTTTTTAGTGAGTTGTTGAGTGTATGTCTAAGCTAAGCGCAGCTACAAGGTCAAAAGGGCTTCTTGATGGGTGAGTGTATTTTTTTTTTTCCTTTGGAAGGCAAAAGAATTATATTCTATATAATAAGCAGGTATGTACAAGTAGTAAAACTGCAATTATACATCCAAATAGAGTGTCTATCCACTGTACATAGACTTGGCTTAAAGATCCCAAAAAATATACCCCCATCAGATTTTAACTATCTGAATTAAAACAAAACAAGGGGTTAGTACACCAAGAAGAGAAAAAAAGTTATTGATTTGCTTCTTCTCTTGTACAAAAACCACTGTCATGAAATCATCTTGATATTTTCCAAGACTTTTACCCCATCAAAATGTTGATCCCGAAAAACTATGTTGTTCTTAGAGTTCCATATGCACCAGCAGGTGGCATGCCATAGTAGGTGCTTCCATCTTCTAAATTTTCTTCCTCTCATAACCAAGTTAAACTGATCATAAAGCTGATTAATCTCCTGAGGAAGCACTATGTCAACTCCCAGCCATATGAACACTTAACACCAGATTTGTATAGACTTGCGACATGATAAGAATAAGGGCTTAGTACGTAGTTTCTCTGCTTAAATTACAAAAATAGCACAGTGCTAACTCTATATATCTCCATTCTCCAGTGTTATGTTTTCAGATTCTAGCAATTTTCAAGTCCTTTTTATTTTTTTTGTATGTTTCCTCAATTTGCATTGGCATTCGTTTTGGATTTTAGAATGGGAGTTTTATTACTGCACTGATCTTACTAATTCATAGATTTGTACCATGTATACTGAAAAAACATTTTATATTTATGCCTGCTAAATGCATTTATGTTTGATCGAGTTAGCTAAATTTGTCTTATTCTTATCACGGAATGTATATATCTGAACTTTATGCTGGCACAAAAAAAAATAGTGTTGATTTTTGAACTCCATGAGAGTTAGTTCCATATCGAAAAGGTGTATATGGATAGTTAGAGCTCTTGTTATTTTATCACATTACATAGGAAATAGATGGGCGACTATAAAGACGAGAAGTCATCGTGACTATTCTACATTATAGTTCATTAGATCAATCTAATAGCTCAAATTTTGCCTCTTGTTTTAGATGAATTTTTAGTTTAATTAGTAATTCAATTTTTATATTTATTTGTATTTTCAAAAAATTATTAATTTAATCATTAAAATAAAAATTCTTTTTGAGTAAATTATATCTATATTTTTTATAAAAAAAAACTATTTGGTGTACATGATAATCAAGATAATACAAAATATTGAATGGTTATATTTTATTTTATTTGATAAAAGTTCACGTGAATTGAGTGACTATAAAGGTTCTATCCTTCAATAAAATTCTTACATCGATAAAAGTAATTAAGTTCACGTCTTAATAGAATATAAGTTTTTTTAGTTGTTCGATTAATCTTTGTTGATAAATGATTAAATTTATACAATTACATATATACAAAGGGTTCCTATTGAAAATTACGAAATAACTTAGTCTATCCTAAAAAAAATTAACAGTGTATTTGAAGAAAGATATAATTACTTAAAAAATTATAAATTTCCAAAAAGAATCTTACTTATTCTTGAATGAGATTATACTTTTGGTATACCCCACTTTTTTTTTTTCTTCCTTTTTTCACTAGTTCCTCTGGCACTTTTCTCCATCTAACTCCCCACACACAAAACACAATAATAATGACCGAGGGCAGGATAACTGGATAAATAATTGGGCATGGGCAATTAATTATGTAGGGGGCTGGGGTAGGTTTGTGATATGGACTTAGTTATGCATGCTAGTTAATGCAGTCGCTATAAGTAAGTACAATTATTTTTTTTTTGTTATTCTTGCCCAACAACTTTATCCTTTTTTATTTTTTCTTTCATAAGACCAATCCATAATCTGTGGCATGGACCCATACTAAATAGGTTTTAACGTGACTTTTATGATATTAGTATGATACTTTAATCAATTCAACTAACATATTAATTATCTTAAACGTTAATATATACTAAAATTTTTAATGTATATCATATAAGTTTATATAATAAATTTTGTAACAATTAATTTTGATTTAATAATATATTTTTTTACATATATAAATTTTATTAAATTTATATGTAAACTTATATCTAAAATTTATATATATAAAAAAATATTATTAGATCAAAGTTAATTATTACAAAATTTATTATATAACTTATATGTATATTAAATATACATTAAAAATTTTAATGATACATATATCAATGTTAATTACTTTTTAACATAATTAGTCTATTAACTCAATGAGTTAGAATGTCATATTAATAATATAAAAGTCACAAGTTTGAGATTTTCATGAACCATTAATTTTAAATTATTTTATAAAATATATTTTTAATATAATGTGGACCATTTTGTGCTGAAAGTAGGAGTGAACCCATCAATATCTTGAAATAAAAAAGATCTATTTGCTAATCAAATTCAACATTAATAATCAAATGGAGAGGGAACAAATTGGAGGAGGCTAAGGTGTGGCCACAGTCCTAGCCATTGGCACAGCAAATCCACCCAATTTCATCCTTCAGGAAGAATACCCTGACTTCTACTTCCGGGTCACAAATAGCGACCATTTACACCGCTTGAAGCAAAAGTTCAAGCGCATATGTATGTTTCTCATATCTGCATCGCATTCTTTTACATATATTTTGGATAAGTATTTAGTTAGAATGAATTTGTTTAAATTATTAAGTAAAAATGAATTTATAACTGATTTAAGTTAAAATATATTAATAATCTTACTGATAAAAAATTAACAATTAATTAACTTTTACTCGTTCATTTACTTTAAAACTAAATTTAGAAGACCTTTCCGAACTATTTCATCTATAGCTTTAGATATAGAATTATCTTATTTCTTATATATCATTTTAAAAAATAATACAACGAAGATGTTATCACGTTATTAATTTTAATTTTCCATATACAAAGCTATTTAAAGATTTTTTTCTATTTGTACAATAATCTTGAATGAAAAGTATAGAACATTACTCAATCTAACAGGAAGAGAGAGAGATAATTAAGTTGTTGTCTACAAAACAATATAATTACTCAATCTAACAGGAAGCAAGAGAGAGATAATTACTCAATCTAAAAATATAATTACAAAACGAACACAGAAATCAACATCCACCATAACCCACCCTTTTCCGCACTGGTTATGCCATATGGGCAGTGCAAATATTTAATAACCATAGGTAAAAAAATGCCCTTGTTCCCAACACACGGACAGCAAAATTAATTACAGAGGTGCACCTATAAAGCAGTAACTAACTATACGTCTATACCCCATACCACCACTCCTGCATGAGATATCCTCACCAACACACCCACGTCCAGATGGCCGAAAAGGAATTCCAAACGTAATTACATGTACTTCTAAATGAAATACCCAAAATATTTTCAAATGGAACTTCAATTAGCAATTGTATATTCCTTTTATTAGATTTTAAAGGCTTTTAAGTTTTAATCAACCATGCTTTTCCTTTCCTCAATTTTTGTACCTATTTTTCATTCACTCTTCTTTATCTCTCTGCTTTCTGATGATATTTTTCACTTTTTGTACCTTCTATTCCTAAAGCTGTCGAGCAAATAAATTAAATGTTTCTCCTGGTAGGACCTATATAAGATAGATTTATGTATGGGCCAAATCTAGTCAGGTCTGATTCGAATCTCTCGAGTCTAGTCTAGACCAGTATGCCAAATACAGTTAATTAACATATACTGTGGCTCACCAATTGAGAAATATAAAACTTCAGAACTTTGGCAATTGGCACTCTTTATCGCATATATTATTTGAGTTCTATGACTGACATGAAAACTAAATCGAATTTATCTTTTTCCCATTGTAACAGTTGATACGTACGGGAGCTGAAAATTAGATAAGAGAGTTCACTTATTTAATTTCCGAACTAGCTAGCCTCAACTTCATAATGTGTAACACTTCCAATGATTTTCATAGGGGTGAGAAAGCATCGTTCAAAGTCATACCTGATATGTTGTGCGGCCATTAGCGGTAAACAAGCTAGCCTCTTAGGCCCCATTCATTAGGTTACCATACATCATAGGCCTTTTCTTATTGTTCTTCAATTAAAATTAGAATCGGTAAAGTTTCAAGTCAAAGATAAGACATATGTATATTAGAAATTTAATTGTTATTAGTAAAGTTTAGACGATTTAAATATAAAGTAAATGTTGTATTTTACTAGAGAAAACTTGTTTGGATGGATGTATTGAAAGTTATTTTTGTTTCAATTTTTAAGAGAACAATTTATTATAGTTGGTGACAATCTTCACTATAAATAGAGAATAAAATTAGTGGAGAAACAATACACGAAGAAAGTGTGTGAAAAAAATTGTGAAACAAAGTCATTCTATTGAGAGGAAAGTGTCTTTGTGCGATAGTGTTGTCATTTCTTGTGATTATTGAGTGAGGTATTCTAGTTTATAGAGTGATATACTATTTGGGGTGAGTTATAATCTTGTAATAATTTTTGTGATAACCACATTAAATTATTGTGCTTGTTATTATTTTTCTTATGGTGTAATCTTTGTTATTTTTCACGATCCTTTGTGGGTGTAAATAATTTTATTTAGTATATTATAGAATTTGTCCTCCATAACTTATACAATAAAGTTGATATTAGTAGCTATAAAGACAAAAACACTCATTTTAATTAAAAGTACTAAATTTCAACTTTAAGAATATTATTAATCAGTATCCTTAAGTCATTAATTAAGTAATTAAAAAATAATTATTGTAAAAACATAAGAGAGTATAAAAAAAATATGAACAATGTAATTTTTCTTGATTCAATAAAAATATTTTTATTTTAAAATTTTTAATCAATTTTTATGGATACGAGATAACATTTGCTTATTAAAATACTAAGATAACATTAGCTAAAGAAAGAAGATATCTAAAGAAGAGACAGAGAGAGAAAAAGTAAAAGGATTTGAGTATTTAAAAAGTAAAAGGATTTCGAGAGAAAAATCTCAGTTTCTGAAATGAAAATTTACTATTAGTAAACTCCACCTGCCCCTCTCTCGCGATCGTTCGTCTCCAACTTTGACTTTTCTCCATCTCAGTCACATCTCTCAGCACAAAACATAAATAATGGAAACTATCCCACGTGAGAACTGACAATAGACAATGACTGAAAAGGCCAAGAGGATTACTAATTGGGCTTGGGCAATTAAGTTGGGGGTTGGGGTAGGTTCGTCATATGGGCTTAGTTAGGCAGCCCTAGTTAATGCAGCAGCAGTTATAAATAAGTGCAGTCTTCCTTTTGTCCTCAAAGTATTTTGAAATATTTTCAAAAGACCTATATTTGGTAAGCCAATCAAATTGGACATTAATAAAGGAATGGAGAGGGCAGAACAAATTGGAGGAGGCAAAGCTGTGGCCACAGTCCTAGCCATTGGCACAGCAAATCCACCCAATTTCATCCTTCAGGAGGATTATCCTGACTTCTACTTTCGGGTCACCAATAGCGACCATTTGCACCGCTTGAAGCAAAAGTTCAAGCGCATTTGTATGTTTCTCATATTTGCATCACATTCTCTTGCATATATTTTTCTGATAACTCTTTGAATGAATGCATGTGTTTATTGTTCTATTTCATAAATACTTAAGAAAAACGTAAACTATATTAATCTTTTCGTAAGATAAAATCAACTTATGTATCTTAATTTTTTTAGAAAAATTATTAAAGAAGTTAAATGAAAACAACTTCTTATAAAAGTTAACAGCTCAAGTTAATTTTGGCTTACAGAACAAACTTGGTTCATTTTTTTTTTAATTTTCTTTTCCTTTAAGTTTTTAATTACAAATAAATTTAATTAAAATTACCTAAGAAAATTTGTATTTATAAAAAAAAAATTAAAAATAATTAGTATATTCTTTATTGTTAATTTACTTTAAAACTAAATTTAAAAGACCTTTTGCTATCTATTTTCATATATAACTGTAGATATAGAGTTGTCTTATCTTTTATATATCATCGAAGAAATAATAAGTTGTTATCATAGTTTTGATTTTGCCTATGGAAAGCTATTTTAAAGACTTATTTATTTGTTTATAATAATCTTGGATTACAAAGATTTAATATGTTTAAAAGGTAACCATTTCTAGTCTATGCTTTTATTACAATAAAACTCAATTTGTTATTTTAATAAAAATTGAGTTAATGATACCATTCACAAGGAATTAAAACTCACGGGGTTGATGGGATAGAGTAAGATAGAGTATGGCATCTAAATAGTTACATATATGTTCAGCCTTCGCTCAATTTTTTGTGGTAATTGAAAGCTTTCCTTGTCTTGGATTGAGGTTCTATGTATCATCTCCTTGTGAGAAGCTAGTTTCTTACAAAGTAATGAATTAATGTTCGGATGTCTATTAGAAGAACTGTTCACGTTTAATATTTGATCATATTCTTAGCATAATTAATATTAAAGAAAAATACAAGTGGACAAACAAGCAAAAAATATTGTTTTGTCTTTAAGCTAATTATCAAACAAATGTTATGAACCAAAACTTTTAAATGGTTTAAAATGAAAATATTAAATGTTATACTTTTTAATTTTTAACAGGCACTTTATAATTTTTAATGATTTAGGGGAAAGAAAGTAGCCAGGAAGGAAGAAAAGAAATACTACCTAACGTTTAGGCAAGAAATGAGAGAAGGAGCGTTGTCTCTTTTTTATTTATGTTTTGAAATTTTAATTCCCGAAAATATAAAATTATAGATAAATTTGTTATAAAAATAGTAATAATGTGAGAAGTTCACACTTCTGGAACATCGTTAAAATAAGGTTAATATTCATTAAAAATAAATAAACTAATAATCTGGGACGTGTTGTACTTGAAAATTGAAATTCATGGTCATATCATATGTTTGACTCAAATGAATATTTGCGTATGCATGCATATACTGATATTCCGGAGCAAAGGCGAGAATTCAAAGATAGAAAAGCGACACATAGTCCACACGGAAGAATACCTAAAGCAGAACTCAGACAGCGGCACGTACGATGGCCTTCCCTTGGAGACACGACAGAATGTCCCCACGGAACAGGTAATAAAATTAGGTATGGAAGCAGCATCAAAGGCCATTAAGGAATGGGGCGAACCCTTATCAGAAATCACACACCTCATCTTCTACACCACTTCTTGCTTCGGCTCCGTTCCCGGTCCTGACCACTACCTCTCCAAACAACTTGGACTCCGCTCAACGGTCAACCGCCTCATGCTCTTCAGCCACGGTTGCCACGCTGGCGGCACCATTCTCCGCGTTGCCAAAGATATCGCGGAGAACAACCCTGGCTCACGTGTTCTTGCCGTCTGTTCCGAGACCATGTTTGCCTCGTTTCGCGCTCCTAGCGAATCCAACGTTGAGGTTCTCGTAGGACAGGCTCTGTTCGGAGACGGTGCCGCCGCCGTCATCATTGGCGCGGATCCTAAGCACTCCATCGAGCATCCACTCTTCGAACTCGTGTTGGCTTCTCAAACCACTGTGCCTGACACCGAGAATGCGATCAAAGGAAGTCAACAAGAGAATAGGTTGGTTTATTATTTGGATAAGGACATTCCCAATATTGTAACTAACAATGTGAAGAAGTGTTTGGTTGATGAGTTGGGTGAAGTTGGTTTCGTCGACGAAATTGATTGGAACAAGTTTTTCTATGCAATTCATCCGGGTGGGGCTGTTATTGTGAGTGGGGTTGAAGAGAAGCTAGGGTTAGAGAAAGAGAAGCTGAGTGCGACATGGCACGTGCTGAGCCAACACGGGAACATGTGGAGTCCAACTGTGATTTTTATCTTGGATGAGATGAGGAACAGGTCCAAGACTGAGGGGAAGAGCACAACCGGTGAAGGGTTAGAGTGGGGGATTTTATTAGGGTTTGGTCCTGGTGTGGCAATGGAAACTGTGCTTTTACGTAGTTATCCATGTTGATAAATAGTTACAAGGAGTTACAAATACTACTACTGCTACTCATGTTTATGTATTTATGGGTATTTTTTTTAAGAATAAATGTGGTAACTTTCTTAGTAAGAGAAATTAAATGTAACATAATCGTTGTATGTCACGATTGTTTTAAGAGTTTGGATATTGTAATAATGATTTAGACAACACGGCCTAGTTGTTCGAGAATTTACTATTTTAGAATCAAGATATATAGTACTTAAAGTTTCATTGAACGTTAAAATTATTCTAATAGCATAAATTTTCTATAAAATTTGTCCGATGCAATAAATTTTCTATAAATATGGCCAACGTAAAAGACTAAAAGGCAAAATGTATGGTGCTTTCTGGATGCATCTAACTTTTCTAGAATGCGGCGGAAAGAAAATTTTCAAACTGAGTAATTTTTTTAAATTACAATTCTGGTCACTCTTTAATTTATTATTTATAGTTTTGGGTCTCCTATTTTTTTTCACAATTTTAGTCTCAAATTTTATAAAATCTACAATTTTTCATGCCTTTATTTTTTTATATTTTATAATTAAATTATTTCTTGAAGGTATAACTATATTAGATCTAAAATTCAATTGAATCAAAATAAAAATAAATAAAATATATGCAAAATTGAACTAAAAGTACAGATTTTTTAAAATTTTGAGGATTAAAATTGAGGAAAAAAATTAAGAGAAATAATTATACTTTTCTATAATCAAATTAATAAAAATGGAATCCATCTGAACACACTATATGCCAAGGAGTTGGCATAAAATAGATACAAATACAACAAAATATTTACATTGTGTTTGGAACGTGTGAAAAAGAAAAGCTGAGAGTTTGACAGCAGTCAATTGAGGTGAAAGAGGAAACACACGCTTGTTTGGAATGGGTGAAATGCAACTGAAAGGAGATGAAATAACGTGGGACTCGTCTGAAAAACTTTCACCTCAAAGATGAGGTTAAAGAGGAAGAAATGAACAATAATAGTCGTTTAACATGGAATGTTCTTGTAATACTCTTTAGTTATTTTTTTTTACCTACATAATCGATTATGTCTTTTATAGGCAAACGAATATTTTAATGTGCAGAAGAAGTACTAAAGTCATTACAAAAACATAGTTTTACTCCAGCCAGTTGGCATTCTAATGAACCCACATACATATGTTTTCCCAATTGCCCACCAAAGTTTCCCAGCACACCCTGCAAGTTAGGAACAAATATGGGTATAAACTACTAAAACCGAATCTTATCGTATACTTTCTGGTCAAAGATCATAATTGATTATGCTGATTACATAATAAATTATGCTCATTCATTTGAAAAAAAAAAAACTCAATATAATCAATTATGTCATCTAACTTAAAAGAAAAAAACTTTGTCAAGCAATTTTCTTTAGGGTTGGGGTGGTAAAATAGAAATTTCATAATTGTTTAATTTTAATTTTTTTTCTTTTATTTTTTACCTAACCACTATAGTTTAATTATTTCATCTTTTTTTAACTCTCTTTTCATCTATTTCTGTTCCTCCACCATTTCCTTCTTCTTCTTTTTTTCATTCATCACTGCCAAACACATTGTAAGTCTCAATGCATCCGCAAAATTAAAAGCAAACGCCGGCACAAAAGAAAAAAAGAAGATGAAATTATAAGTTTGTAACCTACATTATTTTGATGGCAGATTAACACAATTTATGGCAAAAAGATATGTTGATGCTCCTTACTTGGACTGTGAATCAAACGTGTTAGGTCTGATCTGAATCTCTCAAGAACTTTCGCAATCTTTATCGGATATATTATTTTGGGTTCTTTGACTTTACTGACTTGAAAATCCAATTTTTCTCCTTTTCTTTTTCCCATGATAACAGTTTATTCGGGAGCTGAAATATTAGATAAGAGAATTCACTTATTTTCCGCATTCGCACTATCCTCAACTTCAATGCATCAAAATATTATTATTATTTTTTATTTGGATATTGGACGAGGGGATGCCAAAAACGACGGAAAAGGCACCAATTGAACATAAGAAAATGCACTTTTCTTATGACTTAGTAGTAGTTCAGTTTTGTACCGCATCTGTAATTAGATTAATTAGAATATGGCATCTGTGATTTTCTCTATTTGACTTGTACATCAATTGGCATAGATCGGTTTATAGATGTATGGCGGGCGTGAGAAATTAAATAAGAACGGGTTCTGGCTACGGTGAAGTAGTTAAAAACTGATGCACCATTTATGACCTGATCATTTGTCTTCTTCCAAACACATTACCTGTGAATCCTTTTTATCACATTCAACACAAACTACACTGGTTTCAATTACCAAATCTGATATCAGTTTGATTTGCAAGAAAATTAAGTTCTGGATACAACTTTCCAATAAATTTCAATTCATTCTCAGTCATTCTATCAAACAATTCATGGGCATTTTTAATTTGGTCATATTTAATGCATGTATGAACCAAGGAAGCCATCACAATGGAATCAAAAGACATTGATTTATGCTTGTACACAGAACCTTTCACATGGCTCCCAAATTAAATACAAAATTTTGTCCCCAGAACCTTACTATACAAATCAAGAAAGTGCAGAAATTAACAATGCTATAAAGACATGTATAAACACGCCAATCAATGAACAAGGGGAACTTTTCCACCCGATTACAAATTTCTATTATCTCCATTTCAATTAAAACACGACATCCATAATCAGCTTAAACTAGGGAAGAAAAAAAAATTCCACTGCAACAGTAAAGAAATTCCAGCGAATAACAACCTCTAATAGCAATAGCATCAACGAACATATACACGCAACTTATCCATCATAAAAGGTTTCCAAAACACCCAAATCTGGAAGAAGAAGAAAAAACTCGGATCTATGAATGTCCAACACCTCTCTGTCGCAAAATCTCATATCTATGAATTTTCTTACTGTTTCTGCCGCATTTGATGAGGCACAACACCTTTGAGGAGCAGAGCTTAAAACACATACTTACGCAAAACCCAGATTTGAAGGGGAAAATCTCAGATCTGAAGAAAACAAAGCCCACATCTGAAAAAAAATAGAAAACAGATTTGAAGAAAACCCAGATCTGAGAATCAGTTCAGGCTATGGTGCTTTCGTTTGAGTTTGAGAAGGCATTGGGAGAAACTCTTTGTGCTTAAGAGCAATGGTTGTGCGACTGTGTCAATTTCACCGAACGGGTCGTTATACACCAGCAGGTAAAAAAAATCTCACTCATTCATTATTTTATTAATATATGTAACGGTAAATTCAAATGCCTTATGGTGAATCAGTTTTTAGCAAGTTCACCTTAGCCCACAACATAAGTACATTAGCAAAATGTAAAAAATTACTGTATATCCCACATCAATAGCCTAGGAGAAAAAACGATGTACAAGAGTAAATTTTAAATCAAAGTAATCAATGCCCCGAACAAACGTTGTGGATAAACAAACTGAAAATATTCTCGAGAGAAACCCCAATTAAGTATCTTTTCTTTTTCAATTTTAGATGCAAAGTTTTTAATAATTATGTTAATGATTAATCTTTGTCGAAAAAATTAATCTGACAAACTTTAATAAAATCTCTTATCTTAACAGCATCTTTTTATCCACAAAATTTAGAAACGAAATATGACTTAAAGAATCAAACAACATAATATTGCTAACCCGGCCTAAATTGATTCAAAATAAAAGTGACATTATTTTATTTTAATTTTGCATCAAAATGCACTATGGGAATAAAAGGAGCTATAATGAATGAATCCTCCCATGACTCAAGCAATATCAAAGTAAACATGTCCAGTGTCCGACTCCCCAACATCCTCCTCCTCGGGTCCCCATCATAGCCGTCAACCACACACCACTCTGCCTCAAAAGCGACCAAGAAGTGTTCGATAAGTGCCCTGTGTCTTCATTTACTCACCGGTGAAAGAAAATGTGGCAATGAAGTGTGCGGTGTGCTTAGGCGAGTTTGAAGAGTGTGACATGGTAAAGAGGCTGCCAAAATGTGAACATGTGTTTTCCACCAGAATTGTATTGATGTGTGGTTGTCCTCTCGCATAAACTGTCCCATTTGTCAAAGATGAGACACTTATCAATCACTTCTTGGTCATTTCTGGGAAGAAGGCAGGTGCGGCAGACAATAACAGCTAAGGGGACCCAAGGAGGAGGACAATGGACAGGTCCACTCTGAAGTTGCTTGAATCATGGGAGGATTCATCCATCATAGCTCCTTTTCCCTGGTATTGGTACATTTTGATGCAAAATAAAATAAAATAATGACACTTTTATCATCAGTGACGCCTGTCTCTGCCTCAAAAGCAATCAAGAAGTGATCCATAAGTCTACTCAAAAGCAATCATAGTAGATAAACTAAAACAGCTTTATTGCATTCATATTGGAAGGTTAATTTGCTGCCATATGGATTGAAACCAAGACACTCAGACATAATTTCACTCAACTAAGACCCTTCAACAATGTAGTCTCATACCTTTAACAGTCATGTTTCATTTCTGAATTTTGTAGATAAGAAAAACTGTTAAGAAGCAACCTCAGAGTAAACATGTCCAATGTCGGACTCTCCAGCGTCCTCCTCCTCAGGCCCCCATCATAGCCATCAACGACGCCACCCTCTGCCTCGAAGGCAACCAAGAAGTGATCGATAAGTGCCCTTGTCCTTGTTTACTCGACGGTGAAGGAGAATGTGGCAGTGGAGGGTGTGGTGTGCTTGAGCGAGTTTGAAGAGTGCCACATGGTAAAGATGATGCCAAAATGTGAAAACAGGTTTTCCACCAGCAATGTATTGATGTGTGGTTATCCTCTGGCATAAACTGTCCCATTTGTCAAAGACGATGCACTTATCGATAACTTGGTCGTTTCTGCAAAGCAGGAAGGCACCAAAGACGACAACAGCGACGGGACCCAAGGAGGAGGACGCTGTGGAGTTGGACACATGGACACAAGACAGGTTCAATCTGAAGTTGCTTGAATCATGGGAGGATTCATCATCACAGCTCCTTTTAATCCCGTGTAGGAGCATTTTGATGCAAAATTAAAATAAAAATTTGACATTGTTATGTTGAATCAAACTTAGGTTGGGTTAGCAACGTTAAGTTGTCTCACTCAAACTCAATTTGATTTTTTAAGTCATCTTTCGTTTCTGAATTTTGTGGATAAAAAAAACTGTTAAGAAGCAACCTCAGAGTCAACATGTCCAGTGTCTGACTCCTCAATGTCCACCTCCTCAAGTTCCCGTTGCCGCCATCAGTGACACCTGCCTCTGCCTCAAAAGCGACCAAGAAGTGATCAATAAGTGCCCTGACTTTGTTTACTCAACCGTGAAGGAGAATGTGGCAGTGGAGTGTGCAGTGTGCTTGAGCGAGTTTGAAGAGTGTGACATGGTAAAGATTCAACCAAAATGTGAACATATTTTCCAACAGCATTGTATTGATGTGTGGTCATCTTCTCACATAAACTGTCCCATATGTCAAAGATGAGGCACTTATCAGTCCCTTCCTTCTTGGTCATTTCTGCGAAGGAGGAAGGCCTCACAGACGACAACAGCGATGGGCACCCAAGGAGGAGGATGTTGGGGAGTTGGACACTGAACAGGTTCACTTTGAAGTTGATTGAATCATGGGAGTATTCATCTATCATAGCTCCTTTTAATCCCATGTTGATGCATTTTGGTGCAAAATTAAAATAAAATACTGACATATTTATGTTGAATCAACTTAGGTTGGGTTAGCAACATTATGTTGTATGACTCAAACTCAGTTTGAGTTTTTAAGTCATGTTTCGTTTCTGAATTGTGTGGATAAAAGAAACTGTCAAGATAGGAGATTTTATTAAAGATCATCAAATCAATTTCTTCAACAAAGATTAATCATTTAACATAATTATTAGAAACTTTGCATCTAAAATATTGAATAAGAAAAAAAAACTTGGGATGAATTTGTTATCTAAAAGATTAATGGATGTTCTTACAAAAAAAGAAGAGCCATTGATGAAAGCACTCCCAATAAATGCTGGTTAGAGACACACCAAAGCTTGGTGAGAAAGCAGCTTCCAAAGCTCTTAAACAGTTAGGAGGAGTTCGTGTATATTCTTAAATTGTACAAGAAACAAAAGATAAAAATTAAAAAACTGAAATAAATCAAACTTCTCTCGTAATATAAAATCAACTAATATTCTTCAACATTTTCAGCAATTTCTTCATCTAACTTTTCTACAAAAGCCTATAACCTTACAAGGGCTTATTTGTAAGCTAGAACTTACCTCAAGCTATTTAAAACTGAACCTAAACAACACCAAGACTTTTGGGCTGCAACCATTTACCATCAAATATCATGTTACCAACCTTAACTAGCCCCTTCTGAACTCCCAAAACAAACAACAACTGGAAGAGTGCTGGTACGTGGTACTTGAAAAGGCAAAATATATTTGATCAACTATCAAGTGCATCAATGCAGAATAAGCTCTATACAGAAATGGTAATAAAATATTAAATTCTAAACCATGAGGGGGAAAAATCTCCATTCTTTTAATTTTCGAAAGTAACAGAACTTACAACTATTGGGAAATATTGGCTTACAACATCCCAACCCCAAATACAATATTCTGAATGAAACAAGCAAAGCAGCCAATTAAACTTCATATCAACCATGTCTATAGCCTATAGTCTATATGCTACAGTATCTGACCTGCTTACTCTGACAGATGGCACTTAGAGCAGCTTCAGATTATGCCTTTTGCTCTTTAGCCTCTCTAGTCATGTCTTTCCATGTGATGTATCAAAATGTCGGAAAATCTATGAAAGTTTTACAGCCTACCAAAATATCAGTCATTCAAAAAATGCAGCAAATGCAAAATACTGTGTATTAACAGTCAACAAATATGAAGTTAAAGTCACTACTAACAATAACTGGAAGGTTAACGAAGCCCACCACAAAATTCATGTTCTCTGTAACTTGATGTGGCTTGCCGCCTCTTTCTCTTCAAAATTCAGAGTATTGGCTGCAGTTAAAAGCATGTCCATTGCTCCACCACTTTCCAATTCCCGTGCACGTTTATTGTTGTGTTTCTTTTCAAGATTGGCATTTGGCTTTGCAGCATCTTCACCATTTCTTCTTGGCTTGTTAAACTCATATGCCTTTTTAGCCTGGTGGATTGCTTGTATTCCAGCATCACATTTTCTGCAGAACCAGTTCCCTCTTGGAATAGAAGTCCGCGGAGGTTTCATGCAATAGATGTGATATGCATGATCACAGCCATCACACAGAACAATCCGATCATCATCTTGATCAGTTAAGCAAACCCGGCATAAACAAGAAGGGCAGTACCAACAATGACCATATGACTTCAACTGATTAATTGTTAAACACCTTACATGGTAGTATTTATTGGAGCAAAACCGATGGCCACATATTTTTATTTTTCCACCATCCACTTCATTTTCACATATCTTGCAATTGGGTGTTTTTTCCTCACCTATGGAAACTTGAATTCCATCAGAGGTGCAATTTGAATTCTCTTCAAATTCATTTTGTGTTTCCTCAATTGTAGGAAAGCTTCCATCACCAATTACATCATCCAGGGTCTTTGCATCATTTAACCTTTCACATAGCACACAATTCTCATGGAGAGATTCAATCACATTAGCAGTACAATTGGCACAATACCAGCTTTTGTGAGGTATTATTTCTTTCACTGCAGGCTCAATACAGGACACATGGTATATCTCTTCACATGAATCACAAACCAAACAGTCTGTGTCATCTGCCTTCTCTCCACAACACTTGCAACTGCAAATTTTGTACATAGCACATGCTTGTGTCTGTTCTGGTTTCATGCAACAGTCAAATTCCTGGTTGGAGTATTGTATGAAATGACAAAATTAAAAAAATTCTCATGACCATTTTGATAAATATCTCAAGCAAAACTCTAACAATATCAAATCAAATTAGTACCAATACAAGGCAAGGGTTTTCAAGTGTAACATTCTATGCATCATTGATAAGTTTGCAAAATCTAGCAAGATTACAGACAGGACTTTCAGACATAAAATATTACATGAGCAAACAAATCCCATTCCTGACTTATTCTAGCAAATCCTTAAAATGCCATAGGAAACAGTAAATGCATTATTTGTGTCTTTCTCAGTCAAACATCAGAAAACAAGGTTTTCAAGGTAAAAAAAAAAACATTTTGCAATACGTAGGGTTCGATTTACTTTTCATTCATGAAACATGTACTATAATCATGGTTGGAATCCACTGCCCCCAATTATATACATATGAAATCAAATAGATACAATCACAGTTGTTAGCATCATGTACCATAAGCATACCCTTTTCTTAAATTTCAAGTATTCTATCCCATTATATATCTTAGAAAACTTTGACAGATAAAAACTGTATTGGACCACGTGACATAAGATACTACTAAAATAACTAATATTTTCAACATAATTAATTAATTGTCTCCTTGCATATGGGGGATATAACTATGTCTTCATGCTTCATAACTTAACAGTTTCCAAAAGAAAAACATATTAAATGAAGAAATTTCTGGTCTCTGAGTCTGGCCAAGCAAAACAGACAAACAAAGCTAAGGGCCAGACACAAAGATTCCCCAGTACAAGAGTTACACCTACAATGAAACACAGGAAAAAGGAAAGGTACAATTTTGGTCACTACTGTTAAGATTCTGGCCTGATTAAGAATCAACAGCATGTGTTTCCACCACTATCAATGGCATGTGGAAATTTTCTTCTTAAAATTTTTTTTCGTAATTTTTTTTCAAAATTGATATATAGATATACCTATTTGATTCCCAGCCATTAAAAGGTAAGATGGATTGCATTTACAGTATTATTTCAAATTTTCTCAAAATATCAGATGATACACGTCTCTCCAATATATAGTCCGTAGAGCTACACAAATTGTATCTTACTATATCCTAGCAAAACAATAGTATCTCAGACTCTGGCTGCTGCCTTAGATGTGATGCTAGAGAAAAGAATTATCTAAATTTTGAAGATATGTCAAAGCAAGTGACATCTTCATGATCATCATCTATGAAGCATAAGACTAAAATTTTAAAACTCTTACCACTTGCTTCTCATCTTGAAATGTGCTCTGTGCTGGAATTCCCACCTAAAGGTAAGGAAAAATTAGGGTTTGCATAAAAGGAAAACAAATAGTAGCAACATACATAGGAAGAACACAATAAAATCCAGAAGCAAAGAAAACAATGAAACCTAAGAGCTTTGACAAAGAAATTTATTACCAGCTCAGAGTAGGAAGTTCTTGACATGTTAGAGAGGCTCTTGGCAAGAGCAACAATCTCATTACCAGCGTCTTGAAGCTTTCTCCAAACCTAAAAGCATAATTAGTACAAAATAAGAACCAAAAACTAATATGGTTAGTTTGTTCAATGGTAAATTGGCTATACAATTGACTACACCAAACAAACCCTAAACAAAATTATTTATGGTAGAGTTCTTGCAGATGTAGCTGCAGGTCACAGCTCAAAACAGGAGGAAACAGGGTGTTCAAAAGATAAAGAACAATATTTAAAAAATTTCACTGTAGCAAGCTAAAAATTAATAAATACAAAATAGGACCAAATTATCAGGAATATTGCAAGGTTATCAAATTGAGATTATATATATATATAAATCAATTTTTCAAAATCTAAACCACACAACCTAACACTGCAAAGATTTTACAAAATAAATTATTTATCTTAAAATATGAAATTATTTTGCCCTTGATTATAAGTAAAACTAAAACCCAGTTTACAGTCCAAAGAAAGGATCTGTTCACTGGAGAGTTAAGAGCTAATCAAACTCAAATATTTAATGCATAAAATACTCATGATTGAACTTTTGTTAGTTATAACATCTAGAAATAAATATTATATTGATAACAAAGAATGCATAAACATCATCGATAAGACCTAAGACCCCATCATCATGGTTCAAGGTAAATCAGATATTCGATCATCTACAATTTTCAATTGTATCATATAGGAATCAACAAATTGTTGAATTAAAAAGAGACTACTTAAATTTACCTGTTGAATATCTGACAAGAAGAGTGTTGGTGATTGTTCATAAGCTTGCTCCTTCATCCTTGAATTCATGACGGTAAAGTCAAGTACACTTTCAGGCTTCATTCCCTGGAAATTTTCAAGTAAAGCCTTACATAATGAACTGAATTTTTCTGAGGTTAAAACATTACAGAGCACACGCTGACACATCTCAGTCACACCATGGTCAGGTGATTCACTAGAACCTCCATTACACATGACATCTGCATGCCCATTAGCTTCCTTCTCTGTTCTATGAGAAAGTGGCTCAAATTGCAAAGAGCATTCTTGTCCATCTTTGTCAATTTTAAAAGTTTCCTGCAAACAAAATAAGATGGAACATAAAATAAAAGAGACCAAAAATACTTTAGGATAAGTTGAGTAAGCAGGATGTAGGTAGTTCTAGCTGAAGAACCAACCATAACTGTAGTGGTATGATTATGTTTAGGATAATGAATAAGTGCTTCCCTTATGCACCCCTCTATGCCGCCATTGCCATCACCTAATGACTGATATAAATGCTTTAGCACAATATTTCCCCACTGTCCATGGGAGCAATCATCTGAAGTATTGCATAAGGCTACATCACATGGTTTCGTCACATCCTACAATAAAAAAAATAATCAAAATACAGTGTTGAAGATATAAACAAGAAACCGTATTTATCGTCCCATGCTGTTTAGTGATGTACAAAAAAGTAGGACCCAAACAACATGATTTTTATGAAATAGAAGAAATTAATTATTATTGAACTATGACAAAAAAGGAAGACAATTTTATCACATGTTTCCTACTGTGCAGTTTTTTGCATCTCAACCCTCAAATTACATATCTTGTACACATCAATATGGTATCATTTTATACTTAACCTGCATGTTATCTTATTATCAATAAAATCATTGAAAATTGCGGCATTCCTTATATAAACCAAGCAATTTAGCCCCTCGTACAACCAAATTTCTACATAATCAACTATGAATTTATCAAAGTAAATTGCATTCCCGGCATTTAGCACATAGGTTGCAACTTGGCTGACTCCATTTATAGTATACCCCAGAATAAATGTGTAGATACAGGAGGATCTTATCGTAGCAATGCCTAACACAAACAAAGCAAAGTTAGTAAATTAGTCCCCTCTTGCCATCAAAGTCCACGGATGGTCCATGATCAATATATTCTTGTATATCCTTTCCAATGTGTCCATACTCTGATATATACTTATCCTAAGTTGCAACTTAACTCTGAACATAATAGATTTTAACTAAAAACAGCATAGGTACACTGGAAATAGTAATAACAAAAATTAAAATAAAACTGATGAACCAGAGTTGTGGGTGGACGTTCTCATAATTTTTTCTGTCATTCAATTCACAAATTTAACTCAACGTAACCTAAAGTTACAAAAATGTCAATCAAATGCATCTCATCTACTTAGCTAGCTTATTTTTATAAGCAGAAATGGTATACTAAAGATATATAAATAAGACTTCGAGTAACTCCACAAACCATCTAGAAAACAAGAGCATCAATGGAAAAAAAAATATATGCACAATAAGTTGCATTGACTTCTAATTAAACATTAGCATTTTTTCCAGCTGATATTTTTTTCTTTTATATATCAATCATAAAGCTTTAAAATATTAACTGATTTGTAAGTCATTGCAAGTAACCAAAAACCTAAAACCTGATACATTAACAGGCAGCTAAATGATGTGCCTATAAGTAACCAAACACTGCTCCAAATAACCTAAGAAGGATAATACTTCTTCATAATCACATCTTTTATTCCTGTTTATGACTAAAACAACTATAACTAAATAACTAATTACTAATGCACACCCACAAAAACAAGCATATCCCTTTGAAAACTAGGCACGGTTACCAGTTGCAAGCACAAGTGTAGATTACAAGCTAAATAGCTAGCTGAAAACATTTTTAGGTTTTACTCATGTGTGCCTTTCCAATTCATGTCAAACAATTCTAAAAAACCCCTTAACGCAAATTGACACGCTACAACAAATAATTGGCCATCATAGGTACACAAATTGAAAAACCAAAAAATAAATAAAATGGATAGTAAACCTGATCTGCTATATGAGTTGAAGTTTCCACGTTTTTTCTGCATTGTTCCTGAACTTCTCCTTTTGAACTTGACTTCTTACGCCTCTTATATGTTTGCAAACATTCAACTCCACCAGAGTCCCCTTTATCTGCAACTGCCACCCGATTACAAAAGGTTTCACTTTTCCCGATCCTACCCTCTTCAGCAACACCATTTTCATCAGCAATTGCAACCCCAACATTCATGGCTTCACTTTTCAAGAGCTGGCCCTCTTCAGAAACACAATTCCCATCCACAATTGCCACCCCACCATCCATTACGGCACCTTTCAAACACTGAACTCGTTCATCAAATTCCGTTTTATCAGCATCGCTTGTTCCATCCTCAGTCCCCATAAAGAAAAAAGAAAATATAGATAACAACAACAATAAGCGGTGCAGAAGAACAAAAATAGGGTTTTACAATTTCCACCGACCAACCTTCAAAGATCCAAAATTTTGACAAGATTTGACTACCCAAATGCCTCCTAAAGCGAAACCCTAAAAAACCTATCAGAAGTCAAAACACTCCACTCAGTTGCCCCCAAAGAAATGATGACGAAAAATTGCAAGTTGAAGGAGGAGGATGCGGTAGTGGAAATCTGAGTTGAAGTGCAGCAAATACTCTTTTTATATGTGTGTTAATCAAAAGAACAAGAAAAAAGATGTATATATTTATGTATCTGACATCTGAGTAATTTTGAAACCGATAACGGACGACGCGTCTTCGCAGTTTCCTTCGCACGCTGACTGTGTGTGCCAGCTAGAACTCGCGTGTTGTTTACTTTCTTTGTAATTCTTATTGCGTTCTTTTCTCAACATTTTCTCATTATTACAGGTGGGAACAGGTGTACTACGCCAATGTTATTTTGTCTGTTCATTTTTGGTTTGTTATTTCATTGTTTTAAAATAAGTATTGAAATTTTATTTTTCCATTTAATTGATTTAATGTTTCATCTGTTTGTATATACTAAGGTAAATTTTATAATTAAAATAACGTGTAAATTATTATAAACTCTTAGTGTATAGTGCAGTACTTATTTTTTTCTTATGAATAAGAAAATCAATTATTTTAACTAAACAGTAGTTTATAGTTTGAATTTTAGATAACTACACAGTGATGTTAAATATTTAGAAAATTTGTCGTCATAAGAGGAAATTGTCTTTTCATATTAAAATTTGTTTGGTTAATGATAGCATATTTTTTTAAAAGTAATGTTCATAAAGTTTGATTACTGTAGCACTTTTCTAATATATAAGATTTTCTTTACAAATATATGCTTTATTAAAATAATTTGATCAAATCTTTTTTTACTCAAATTTTATTACATGACACTTACCTAATTTAATTACAAGATTTATATAAACTTATAAAAAATATTTGCAAAATAAAATTGAACAAAAATAATTTTAAAATATTTTTACTATTATTGATTATTTGATTTAATTATGACGATATTTTACTTGGTTGAAGTATTATTATGACTTCTATAATATTAGATATTGAATTACAATATTTTCATCATGTTAATTAAATTTAATAAAATAGTCGGAGATTTCCGTTTTAAAAAAATAAAGATAAAGAAGGATTTATTTTTTTACAAATTTCAAAAGTAAATAATTTTTTCAAAATTAAAGAAAGATATAATCATGTGGATAAGTTTCTAGAAAATGATAAACCCTAAGTGAACAAATTTTGTATTTGAAAAATGGTAATATAGTCTTTTCAAATAATTAAAATTTTCTCTTAAGTTGGAAAAGTTTAGATTCCCACTTTCTTTATGATTTTTTTTGGAAACCTAATTAAAATCATTCTTGAGAAATTATTTCCTAAGAATGTTATTTTAATATATATATATATATATATATATATATATATATATATAATTTGTAATTTAAGATTTTTAGAAAATCAATTTTTTTCTCTCTTACCAAACATTCCTTAATAGCCTTACACGGCTTAAACATATTTGTAATTTTTGTTATGAAAAGGGGAGAATTTTTTTTATTATCATATAACTTGTTAAATAATAATATTAAGAACATATTTAAATGATATACATATACATATACATATACATATATATATATATATATATATATATATATAGTTTGTACATTACATATAATAAATACTATTTATTTTTACATAATTAAAAAATATTATTAACAAATATTTTGAAATATATGAATTGTACTACAACTAAAATATATTAAATATTTTTTAAAATATAAATTATATTGTAAATTTATAATGAATAATTTAAATAAAAATATAATATTATTTTAAAATATTACCAGTTTATAAAAAAATATAAAATTAGGAAAGGTAAAAGATGGAATTAATTTAAATTAAAAACAACCCTAATATTTTTTTCTGTACAAACAAACCCTAACAAAAAATTTATAATTAATTAATTAATTAATTAAAATAAATTAATGAAGAAGTTTGACGAATCACCAAACGACGTTTCTCTTGTGAGTACTGAGTACTACTTAAGTATACAAGGTTGGGTTTTTTCTTCTTTTTTTATTTTTTTTTTTTGTTGTTAGGAGCGTGCGTGAGAGACAGCACATCATGGTACGGAATCGGAGAAGGATGCCTCCGCGGCGGTGCACGGCGTCTATGGGCAGCAGCAACGGGAGCGAGAGCGATGCGTCAGACTTGGTGATGCGGTGCCTCTCGTGCGAGGAGGAATACGACATGGACGACTCGGGAACCTGCAGGGAGTGCTACCAGGAGGCCAACGAGGCTGAGGAGGAGCTCCGCCGCGAGATCGAAGAGCTCAAATCCAAAGTCTCCTTCCTCACTCTCCCCTATCCCAATCTAAACGCTTCCACCGCCGATATCATCCTCGTTCCCGTCGACGACTCCGACGCCGTTCCCATTCCCGCTCACAAGCACCTTCTGGTCAGCCAATTTCTTCTCTTCTCTTTCAATTGAGACGAAGCATGCGTGTTGCTCTCCAATTTTAAGTGGTTACTGTGATTTAGTTTTGTCCAATTGATTTTTTATTGATCCTTGTTTATGCTGATTTTTTATTTGTACGAAAAATTGAAGTTATGTGTAAACAGTTTATGAGGTCAATTTTTTATTGATCCTTTATTTTATTTATTTTTTGCTTGGTTTGCGGTTATGCTCGTGGAAGTTAAATTATACTTGTTTTTTTTTTTTAAAGTCTAAATTTTACTTGTGTGAATAAGGTTTCATGCGTATCTGGCATATAACATTTGAATTTAGAGTAAACCGTCAATTAAATGGTCCTTAAAGCAAGATGAAATTACTTGAGTAGTGCTAGAAGTATTAGAAATCTTGTTGAGTGGTCCCTTAAATATTGAAAATCCCTTCAAATTACTTGATGAATTTTACTGAAATACAACAACTTAGGTCTAAACTGATAGATATTCAGTACTTAGGAACTACTTGAACAATTTTATTATTTTAGGGTCTATTTAGGATGCAGCCTTTTTTTTACTAGTTTGGCAATGGATGGTGATGATTTAGACTGTTTGATAACCAAGAGCATATGTGGTTTTAGGTTTTTAGGAGTCATTTTGAAATCCATGCTAGGGAGGTGAATAATTGGCTATTTGGCAGAAATTTTATCTTGTGCAATTGCACAAAATATGGGGCACAAGGCATGTTTTCCTAAAGGGGGAAAAAATGCTTCGAGCAAATGACCCTCTGATTTCTGACAGCTAAAGCAATCAAGCTTTAAGTTGATGACAAGAAACTTTTACATTACATGCCATAGTATACTAGATGGTGTTACCTATCTTGTCCAAAGTCAGGATAGGAGTGAAGGAGTAGTATAATATGCTATAATAATGATCAAATGAGTTGAGAAACAATTTTTACCAAGGATATGTATTGCTCATGAAAGGCTATAACTTTTAAATAAACTGATGCTGTAACTTGTTTCAATCATTTATTCGTACTTTTGGTTATTTCATTCTGTTAACTGGACAGAAGGAAATGCCACCTAACTTGTTTCCTAATCCAAAATTTGGCTTCTTTCTTCTTATCTTTGTTTTTGTAATTTTCTTTAAGAAATCCTTGACAATGGAATGTGAATACTGAATAGACTCTGAAGCTGTATGCAGATTGGATTCAAGAGTCTTGTAGTTTACACCGCATTGAATTGGGCTCAATTCGGATATGTACTCAATTTTGATTAACGAAATTTAACACAATCTTTTAATCCCTGACCGTTTTATTTAACCAATAAATGAGGGGAGCATCACAAATACTTTGGATGTTGCTTTCCGGTGCAGTTAGGCATCCTTGATTAGATTTGCTACATTGATGTTGTTAAATGTTGCTATGATTTATTCTTGTGTTTTGGCTGTTCTTAATGAAACTAATGATATTTTATGATACGATTAGGTTAGTCGCTCTCCTGTTTTCAAAGCAATGCTTGAGAACGATATGGCAGAAAGGCGGAGTGGCACCATCAAGATTTCTGACATATCATATGATACCCTTAGTGCTTTTGTTAATTATTTATACACTGCTGAAGCGTCCCTTGATAACGAATTGGCCTGTAACCTGTTGGTTTTAGGAGAAAAGTATCAGGTGAAGCATCTCAAGACATATTGTGAAAAGTATTTGATCGCCAAAATGAATTGGAATAAAGCTATTTCTAACTATGCCTTTGCATATCAATACAATTGCAAACAATTACGAAGTGCGTCCTTGGCAGTGATCTTGGACAACATGGACCTGCTCACTCAAAATGAATGTTATGCGGAGCTGGTGGACACTAATCCTCGTCTTGTTGTGGAAATATATGAAACATATATCGGCAAGCAATTAAATACTGCAGGCGCATTTTAGGTTATTGGAACAGAGCTAAGGAAGCTAGTGAAATCATCTTTAAGCTGAGGTGTGATACTTCAGTTGGAATTATATTCTTGATTAGTAATTAGTCTGTGGTAGTATTTTAATTGTACATTATCATACACTACTACAATTAAACATGCAATTGGACCTAATACCTCTTTCATTATAGTATTGTTCTTTCTAGATTACCTTTTGGTTCTTGGTAGATTGGGTACCAGGTATTATTAATTTTTATTAGTGCAGTGATTATCGATGGAGATTCCTTCTAAATGTTACTATTGTTGAAATGCCATATTTACTCCTTGAGTGCCCTTTTTGCTGACTGACTTCTTCAGGAGGAATAAGAAATATTAAGAGATATTGGGTATATGAATCTGAAGGTTGAAAATGTTGGATATGGTGCTAACTAGTACTTATTCGTCTGCAATGAAGCCTATTTCTGAACCTCAATACTTTAGATAGATTGAGTGGTTTGATGTTGCATTGTGTTTCCCAGGGGAACAAAAATATTTGTTGAGATACTCAAACTATTTAATGCCTTGGCAAACTTTGGTGTGTATATATATATATAAAAATTGTATCCTGGTAAAACGTAGGAATGTTAGTTAATCATATCATCTGATATCCTTTCTGAACAAAATGATTTTGCTCTTCTTGTGTTTAATTCATTACACACTGATATAAACTTAATGTCCGTGCTTTAATTAGACAGTTTGTAAGTCTCTGTTAAGCTAAGAATTGTAGGATAATAGAAGTAACCTTGGCACATGAAGTAAAATTCATGATCATGTTACACCAAGTTAAAGCAGAAATTCCCATAATTGCACAAGCCTTTGTCAGAAATAGGATTCTGTAGCGTCAAAAATCAAGAGTTTAAATGATGCAGGGCACACTAGAATCGAGCAGGCATAAGCTTAAAGATCAAATCATCTCAGTTTGGTTAGTTTTTGACTTTGTGGATGGTTTTATTTTTATAAACAAAGAGTTAACTTTCACTGCTTATTAAGCTCTGAATTTAACAAGCTCTGGTTTTAACTTTCAATGCATATTAAGCTCTGATTTTAACAAGAACTAAAATTTAAAACAAAAACAGACATTAAGTAAATAATTTAAATTTTTTTCACGCTTAAAACGTCTTTGCTCATGAAAGTATACACTACTACGAAGAAAAAAAAATATCACAAAGAATTGTAATATGAAACCCAAAACCTACTTCAAGATTCAGATAAAAATAAAGGTCAATTTGTTTAAATTTAAAAAAGTAATTTTTTAAGAAGTAAATAAACTTTAAAAAACAAAAAATGTATTTAAAAAAAAGGGTTTAGATAAATACATTAAAGAAGTAAAGCAAAATTGCTTATTTTATTACAAAAGTGTTTTTTTATATATAAAAAAAAAAAACTAAACAAACGGGTCAAATTTATCAGGACGGCCCCAAAATTATCAGCTTAAAAAAAAATTGAGCCATTTTAAAGCTACCAGATAGATCACATAAAGAAAATGAATAAATTTTAAAATTTTAAAATTTGAGCCATGCTCTTGGCTTGTGATGAAACCATCTCCATCCAAGTCGAACGTCTTGGCGAGGTCGCTCTCGAACTCCTCCTCCGTGTCTTCTTCACCTCATTGTTCAGCTCCGATATGGAGTTCTAAAAGAACAAGAAATCGCTGAAACCAAGACTCTTCTTTTCCACAACCGATTCAGCTCCTCAAGGCTCACGAATCCGTCGCTATTCACGTCCAATCTACCTTACCGTAAGTATATTTTTTCTTGGAAAATATTGTATTAGGTGAATTCAATCCAATTTGGCATTGGAAGTCAAAATCAAACCAGAACCTTGAATGGTTCTTCCTTTTTCTACTCGAGCACGGTTTCAATGGCGGTTCTCCGAGGTCACTTTCTGTATGATTTCACAGTTTCTCAATCATATTTTCATACGAGTGCTGCTGTTGTGTTGTTGATAGGAAGAAGTGGATAAGCAATAGCCCATGAAAGTAGGCCCAAATTTATAACCGCAAATATTTTTCCTTAAAAAATTAATGATTAATTTCTCCAGGTGTAAGACATTTAAAGAGTTGACCTTCCAATAGATTTTTTTCCAACTTATAAAAAGTTAGAAGAAGTAACTGAGAAGGTGAGATTTCGCTAATGGATAAACTTTTAGTTTTTAATTATAGGACTAATTTGTCACGGATTTTTTTTAAAAATAATTCCAATGTAAAATAAAAGACAAAATTTAATTTATATTTTCTTTTACGGTTAATCTATGTTTGTTTACAATCAATTTCTTTCATTAAAAGTAACAACTGATTTTATGATAAGTGTTTCTAAATAACATAGTTATAATCAAAGTTTAGATTTTTTTCCAGCTTTTGATTATTTTTTAAAAACTGAAACAAACACATGAAAAATTAACAAAAAGTGGTTATTTTATAAAAAAAAATCTAGAAAAAAAACTATCAAACAAACTCATAATTTTCAATATCTCATTAGGGCATTTTCCCTATAAGTTTAAGAAATAGTCCCTTTTATTATATTAGGACCAAAGAAAAAAGAGTGAAATCTACAGCTATATCTTCCATAAATATGGCAGCGTGCGCAGGTTGGTATGCTATTTTTTTTAATTAACAATTTAGTCATCAAATTATTTTAAACGGAATAATTTCATTTCCAAATTTTTAAAAGGATTAATTTAATCCCCAAGTCAAGTTCTTAAACATGAATCAATTTGATCCCTGAATTTTTAAAAAATATTCAATTTGATTCTCATTTTTAAAATAAATCAATTTAACCCTAAAATTAACCAAATTGATAATTAAGTTTTTTCTTTATTTCCCCATGCAAACGCAGATTGGTTTGCTGTCCAGGGAATCACCAGATGCGTCACACTACAAAACAATTATGTACTTTTGAATTTAAAGTATAATCGAGATAAAACAAAAATAATGTATTAAGTGTCCTTGTATATTTTGCCCCTTTGGTGTAACAAAACTACAAAAAAAGGTAACAGATTGAGATCCAGTGTATAGGATGGGTAAAACAATCAATATTAGTCCAACTTGTTGGCACCTTATTAAATGGCACGTCAACCGACAACCGTCTTCCATATGCACACATAATGAATCTGCTCAAGTTTCTATCACACCAATACAAATGGACTCAGATTCTTTAGACATTGAGCTAGGAATGCATAAATAGTTTCTCTAATCGAAGTGGGGGCAAAACTTATGAACAAAATAGTACATCAGCATTTATCCCCATCAAACACCTAAAAGGTTGGGGGGGAGGGGAGAGGAGAGAAACTCTGCAAAACTTCTGATCCCACTGCTTAGAACATGAGAGCCAAAGAGTAGAAAGACAGGTTAAAAAAGAGACAAAGAATAATAATGAATGTAGCATGAGGATTAAAACTTCTTTACACAGATGCATGTTCAAGCCTTCAAGTGAAATTTGCCAGGCTCGGAGTATTTCGTTTCCAGCTGCTCAATTTTGTTAAATTTAAAACCCCTGATTCTCAACACCTCAGGCTCCGAGGCATCTTTGTAGTCAATAGTTTCAAGGATCCACCCATCGTTTTGAACTGAGCCACTCACGTTTACCTATTTTTTTATATAAGAAAAAATTCCCACCTCAGTTTAAAATATTCAATAAACACAAACATGAGCATTCGTAGTAAATATAGTTTCAAGCCTTAATTAATTTTTTTAAGAAATAGTGGTGGAGGAGTACAGTAATAAAAGAATAGAAATCACTAGACCATGTGCAATTATCAGGATTATGAAATTATTAATTATCAGTTGGGAATTTAGTATTCCGGAGAGTCAATTAAAAAAAAAAGTTATTGTATTTAAATTTGGATAACTTGGCTATTTAGTTAGGTATTTATTAAGAAAAGCTAGGCTCCAGTGTTTTATGCCTTGCTATGTAATTTGGGTTCTCAATCTATGTTATGGTGTTGAAAATTGAAACAAATCTACCCTAATTATCCTTTGAGTAATGTTGTTAACAAATCTACCCTAACTTGTTAGTACACCTCATTTCTACATCTCAGTGTTATCAACTTTTACTAAATCTGTTTTCTGACTATTCAACATAACTAGTTATTGTCCAACCCCGGTATGACCTGTGAGCAAAAACCATTTTTGGGTTTGGATAATTAGAAGAATAGTAGATAATATTAAGGTGTAGACAATGAGGTGTACACTCTACTGTTCTATTTTCATACATCAAATGGTAATTAATTACTCCTCTCAAACAGTTAATATGAAACTCAGGAAATAAAAAATAAAATATTGATAAATTTGTCTTGCCATACCTCTGCATCATCCACAGCGTCAATGATTAGAGCCCCATCTACGGACAGATTTTCAATAAATATATTTGGACCCTTAATAGCCAGAGTAGACCTTAGGGAAATGGAGCAATTTCCACTGACTTTGCCCTTGATCCGATTAAAAGTCAGACCCCATTTTGGCTTCCATGTGATACGAGGCCAAACTTCAACCTCTTGCCCATTGAAGACCTGCACTACTGGATCTGCTACTTGGACACCAGCCTGGCAGGAGAAAAAATGTAGAGACAACTACTCAGTTGTCTGAGGTAGGTTGTAAACTTGTAATTGTAACAGCTGCCATCTCAGGAGTTAGACAAAAGCACAAAATGAGGTAAGAGAAGGATATGCATACATAGGAATTCTAAATCAACCTGGACACAAGGAAGATCCTTGGACTTGGAATAACATTCTTAAGCAAAAATGTAAATTGTATCTTGCAGGCCCTTTTATATGCATATTAGAGCTTCATTGGCAAGTAAATAATCTTATAGAACTTTCCTAATCCATAATGTTCTAAAAGGAATTTAATTCTATGACAAATACTTTAACATTACCAAAAAATAACAAGCCAATATTTTCAAAAACTAATTCCTATAGAAATTGCAATAAAATCATATACAAAAATCAAGACTTGAGGGTAAAAGCACTACATTACCTTTTTGAGAATAATGCTATTTGCACGATAGATGGCCATTTCTCCAGAAGTTGCACTATGGTATGGATTTCCTTTCGGCACCTTCAGAAATATTAAGAAAATGTGTAAGAGATAATTCCTCTCTTGAAAAACTTTTTAGTGAATTAAAATACCATTATTCAAAACCCCTACCATCAAAATAGCATTTCAAATCCAAATTTCCCAATTGCATCCAATCTTTTTGGTCAGACCTTATCAATCTACTTCAATTAAGTACTGCATAGTTCTTACACTTCAATATGAAATCAAGGGCTCAAAAGTCATACTCCCTCTCTTTCTTTTTATCAACTTTGTTTCTCCGGGTGTAAATTAGTAGTTTAGTACATTAGAATTTATGTTGTACCTTAGCAGCATCCTCAGCATTATTCTTCACGGGTGCATAAGCAAGCCATGTTTCCATCACCTACACAATTATATAGAACCAGTGAGGTAGCACCAAGCATAACAACCGTTCATCCATTTCCATTAACTAAAGTGGCATCAGCATTGACGGACTACATCAATAACCTAAAAGGCTAGGTCCAAGGATGGAAAAGTCAAGCTCAATTGATTTGCTAAGATTTTTGCACTGTTCTCAAATAGATAATTTACCGTGAACCCAACCCTGGCAGATAGGGGCAACGTTTTTGGATAGTCTTGCATCATACATTCAAGTCGAGTTGAGGACTTAAATGAAGTTTTGCTGGCATCCTTATATCTGCAGTAAGGAAATATATTAATATAGCATTGAAAATTGAAGCATGCTACAGCAAAGTGTTACAAACAATAAGGGAAAACTCTCAAAAATAAAACTTTTCAAGTTGTGTACTTCACTCTTAATCCACCACAACTAAGCTTCCTGATTCCAGAATAGTCCTAGAATAACCAGATAGTGACCTGAGTCCTTTTCCATCCACTTTTTTAACAGTTGTGATGGAATTGAAGTAAAGTGCACAGCTCAACATTTATATACCATTTTACGCATTTTGAATGTAACAAAGACCAAAACACACTAGGTCAAATACAGGGAGGTTTTTAGAGATTTCCCACATAAATAGTAAAGTGAGTATTAGAAAGAAGAATTACTTTGGGTTAACAAACTCCTGTATGGCACCTCCTGTTTTTGAGAGCTCTTCAATGTAAGGACCAAGTTCTAAAATCAACTGTTAGAATAAGATGTTGTCACTATGCAATCATGGTATAATCATGGTACGGTTCAACTAAATAATAATAATAATTCAGTTACAATTATAACTAAACCATGGTTATAACAGCCTGATATTTCTATATTTCAAACATCATTATGAATTAAAAGCTCACACCATGTGGTGTGTGAGAGCAATGCAGATAAGAATAATAAATCATCCCGACAATATAATTGAAAAGGTAAGTTGCATGAGAGGGAGGAGGATGTTGAAGTATGAAAAAGAGGGTTACTTGGTTAATATTTCCTGGAAATGGGGAGTAGCCAGTCTCACAATTTACATCACCATTAGGGTATCCACTTGCTCTGAGAAGAGGATCTAGCTGATTGTATTCCACATTTATCACCATAGACCTCCCTGATTATGTATTCAAATTAATCCTCAAATGCTAAAAATATGAATCCAGGAAAATTCATAAAAAGTGGCATTGATATAAAGAAGTCAAGATACAGATACATTATTTATATAATATTAATACATTTGAATAAACTATCAAGCATGGAAAAGTATAAGAAATCTCACTTTAAAAGTCTCATTAAATGGTAAAAATACATGGCAACTTATTATTTTAAGTTAGATCTCACTCCAAATACTTTTTCTCAAACAAAAAGATCTCTCCCAGTAACCACTGAATCGAATTTGGTAGCATTTTCAATTCTCAGAATACAAATAAAAAGAGGCGCACACACAAACATTCAAAGAGACAGCAAGTGGGATGAAAAAGCTGTTAAAAACATTTAGCTTTCGCTAACAGATCGACAATGTGAATTGTATTAGTTCAAGTGAATACCTGCAAGATCAGCATCAAATTGTTTGAACATTATGAATACCTATGTGTTATCAAAGTAGGTACCAATACCCATATTAACTTATAACTTTTGTTTGTAGAACAGTTGGTTTAAGATTTTGTAACAATCCACAATATTTACAAACTTTTTTTTTTATCATTCATTAAAAAATACAAACAGTTTACCTGACCAGTCCTACATCAATATCAGTGGATGAATGTCAATTATACAAACCATCTTGCCCTCATAACTATCATTGTCTACCATTTACCCATTAATTATGATAAATAATAACATATTCATAAAATTTACAGTTTTAAATTACTTTACAGAAGAAAGAAGTTATATTCCACTGTGAAATACACCAAAAGCAAGTATATTATCCTCACCCACATTAACATATAGTCCAGAATCAGCATTATTTTCTTTATATGTGAGGGATGAAACAATTATTAGCTTACCATCAGAGTGAGTGAGTCTGGTAATTCCACCAATAGCTTCTTTTGCTTTCCGAGGTACTGCAAGAGAGTTAACATGGTACTGTTTGGCAGCACTGACGCCCAGTGCTGATGGAATTGCCTGCATCCTCAAATTACTAGGCAATGAATACATTAAAAATATTAATGGGCAAACCAGAAAAGTGTGTCTGAAAGTACGAAAATGCAAAAATAACTAACCTTGAATAAAAGCCCATTTGTATCTTGAAAAAATAAAACCCATTTCAACCCAGCTTCATACCTAACAAATGTAAACCGTTGTATAAAATTATAAATATATATATATATATATATATATATATATTATGATCAAAGTATACAAGTGAAAGACAAAGATCCCTTTGCACTTTTAATTTCTTGGATTTCTAGAATACAATCCTGTCAATTTACAGAATTAAAAATTAATAATTATAGTTTCACATAAAAGTTTTTTGTTGTGCACAAATATATTCCGAATATTCTTTAAATTACTTGGAAACATGTAGTGAAAAGATTTATCAAATGTCTACAACTTAGAAAAATGAAATGGACTACACAAACTGATCCTAAAAGATAAGTAAACTGTTTGAGACATACCATACTTTCAGAATGCCACTTGAAAAAAGAAGCGCATGCACATCACCATGTCCATGAGGTTTTGTCTACCCAAAGAGAAATGGTCAATGGATTGCACTTAGTTTGAAAATCTAATTATGAGGTTAATAGAATGCATCTCATTCATTGCTTTTTGCTAAATAAACTTCCTGGTCACACAATCATACTGTTACCCAGCAAGACAGAAAAAGAAGTCAACAATACCTGAATTTTGTACTTGTTTTGTGGTTCCAATGCAAGCCTGGCATCGTTATCTTCTAAGCATGCAACTTTTTCCTGAATAACATACAAAGTTAAGAATTATTCAAAAAAGGGTTAAATTAAAATTTTGGTCCCTACACCTAACACTATTAGTCCCTATATGAAAAAAAACTCTACATTTTAGTTCCAACACTAAAAAACATTTACAAATTGATCCCTGCAGTTTGTCAAAGTTTTAACAGTATTAGATTTAGTCCCTATACTTGACACCCTTTTTTGTTTTGCATTTTGGTTCCTACAGGAAAAAAATTCTAATACCATTATAACTTTAATAAATGATAGGGACTAATTTGTAAACAATGTAAAGAACAAAATGTAGAGTTTTTTCATGTTGGGACTAGACAGGGAAACAGTGTTTGATACAGGGACTGAATTTACCATTTCACCATTTAAATATTAAATCGAAATTGAATTTTCCAAGACATACCTGCTTTAAAAGTGTTACTTGCGTGGGTTGCAAACCAAAATAAGAATTTGATTCTAATAACTCTAAAGTACGTCCATGGGTGTCATCAGATGTCATAATAACAAGAGGAATCTGTGTCTGGGATTCACCTAAAAGTTGAAAAACACAACCATTACTTCAAGGGACTTTCAAATATGATAGTTAACATTAATAACTACAATAGAGTGGGCTATTGTTTGAAAGAGTGGCAGAAGAAAAAGAAAGTCTGGGAGTAATTTACCACAAAATGCTTACAGCAGAAAAAAAAATTTAAGAAAAATTTACCACAAAATGTTTTCTAGGAAGCTATTTTCTACTGGGAACATTTTCCAAAAAAAACAAGTCATTTTTAAAAAAAAAATTCAAGCACAAAAAAAGTTACTTTCATCAAAACAAATGAACTCAGCATCTTAAACATTGGGTATAATTTAAACATACTATCTATTTCCTGTATAAAAGATTTACATGCACAAGTTTATCAATGTTTTGTTTTGTTTTACCACATAAGCAACCAAATCAGGAGGATGAACATGACTCTTATTTTTATATAGCAAAAGCACAACTGGTACTAACCTTGTGAGCTGGCTTCTTGAAGAGCCAATATAGATTCAATGTATTGTTGTACAAAACATGTTCCAGTAGTGCTTTCTGCAGGAAGAGCAAGCTGCAAGAGGCAGAAGCTACAATTAAGAACAGGAATTAATCCCTTGACATACTGGAACTGTCCACACACACAAACACAACAAACCCTTTACATTGTATCAGAAATAGGACCAAGACTATTAAAAGGCATGAAATATCCATTAGTAAGAAGTTTCCATAGCCACAGAGGCACACACAATGAAAGTCATACCCAACTGTAATAAGAAAAAATGCAGCAAAGACTCCATCAGTCCTTATATCATAGTATTAGACTTTTAAGAGTTTTCTGCCAATTGCCAATGGGTGTTGCGCCTGTTGGCACAAGTGATCAAGGATCTAGAGTTAACTCTCATTCTCCCCATGAATGCGGATTCAATTCTTTCTAAAGCCATGAAAATCTAATTTGGTGGACAACCCTATTCAGGAAAATCACTTGGAGCCTAAGGGCTAATTGAGTAACTGTGACTAGGTAAAAGTAAAACTGCTTGCTGTCTAGGCATGTAAAGTAATCGTTTGGGTAGGCTGTGCAACCCCAACATGCCACTGGGCACTAGTATTGGGGGTGGCTCGGCCTCCTCAATCTACTACGAATATTCTGTTATAGGTTTAATAAAAACCACTAGAATAAGCATTCCTCTAACCTGAGTATATATCTAGATTACACACAATAACAGAGCAACAAAATGACGAGATGACACAGATCGACAAGGCATACCTTAATCCCACTGTATCCTAAACGCTCGCCAAGACCACCGGCAACAAGAACAAACGCAGCTTTCCGAGCTTCAAGTACACCTGCTTCCTCAAATTTGATGTAGCTCTCATCACCAAATGCCAAAGTCTCACCCGTTGGAACCTAGAAAATGATTACCACACGGTCTCATGCATTACTCAATGGCTAAATCGAGAATTAGAATTTTATTACAATGGCATAAAGTTATACATTAGATGTGCAATGTCGAAAATATAAGCATATAAAAAACACGTTTGTCAAGACTTACGGAAGGTGTAAAGCCGTCGAAAGGGTTTCTGCCAGCCTTAGAATCAGCCAAGAGCCGTTTAGCGTTTTTGATGTATGATTCCAGACCACCAGGGTAACTCGAATCGAGCCGAGTCAACTAATGAAAAGCGCAGCGTCGTTTAGGAATACAAGGAAGGAAGGAATGGATCTATGTATTTGAATTGAGCGAATGAATAAAACAAAACCTGGTCAAAGAAAGCTTTCTTGTGGTTATCGTCGACGCCGGGAGCTGGCCAATCGCGAAACAGGTGCTCTTGGCCGTTATCCAGTAGCACCTTAACCAGCTCTTGCTGGGAGAGTCACCGAATCAAAATCAAAATCAGAATCCAGAAGCGTTCGTTGAAATTCGAAAGAGAGAGAGAGAGAGAGAGAGAGAGAGAGAGAGAGAGGGAGAGAGAACCTGTTGAGGAGAGAGAAGGTTGAAGTTGTCGCCGAGGGAGGAACCCATGGAAATGGAATCGCTGAAGAAGAGAGTGGAAGTGGAAGGTGGTGGTGGTGGTGGTGTGAAGACAGAAGAAGAACAAGCATGAAAAATAAATGCAAATTCTGTTGTTTGTTATTTTTAGGATTATGATTTTATGATTATTAACTGGTGAACCGGGGGTGCCTGTGATTATGTGGATCTGAGTCTGATCCAACAACACGTCAACTTCACTTCTGACTGGAAGGCACGGGTCACGCTCAGTTAGTTAATGGGACCCACACTCTACGTCACGTGATACCACCACGCGTCGCCACCGTCGCCGCCGCCTCCGCCATCGCCGTAGGTTGCACCACCAGGTTCCAAACATCCACCGTCGCAAGCGAGACTCACGGAGTGACGCTAGAGGGATTTATTCTACATTTTGTGGCGGTGAATATTTGCTACCAGCTATAGCTGCGTGAATCATTACTCCTCTTTCACCCTTTTTTTGCCAGTGAATAATTATTAGGAAGAAAAGAAACTTTCAAGTAGAATTACTAAATTAGCATTTTTACTTATAAAAATATGAATTCTTGAAACAATACGAACTAGCCTGCATACAGCAAGTGGACAAATTTGCATTTGAGATTTAATCATATTATAACTCAATTCTAGTTTACAAAATATATATACAAAAAAAATCCTATTTTATTTTGAGGTGTTTAATACATATATAAAATTAATATAAAAGATAAGGTACGAAATTTTTAAATATTTTAATTGGAATCAAGTCATGTGGGATCCACTACTGATTAGATTATCAACATCCCCTCATTTGATTTTTAAATATTTTTTCCTGTAACAAGTACAAAGTTATTTAAATTAGGCCTAACTAGCTATCTCCTTTAACACAAACAACTAATTATAATTAAAATTTGTTAAAATAGAAAAGACATAATATTTTTAATTCTCTATTTTCTATTTTCATTTCTTCTCTTTATTTTTATCTTCCCAGTTTAAACATAAAGCTATTTTTTTTTTCCTTCAATAAAACTTTAGACATAAAGCTATGGCCCTTTTTTCTTTAACAAAGTAGTAAAATGCATTTTCCTCATAATAAAAAAAAAGGGTAGTAAAATGCCGAATGATTGTGCACCATGTCAATTGTCAAAATTTCCGTGTACGCAAAACTATTCTGATTTCTGAATAATAACTTTGATCACGTAGACTGATAACTCATAACTGTTTAGCTTCTTAATTAAGTACTGCAATGGTCAATTGTGTCATCTTTCTCAACTAGATTAGCAGACTGGTGTAAAAGTGGGGAGTTTCTTAATCTAAAAAATTGAAAACTGAAATAGACCGAACATAGATTTTTTTATTATATTAGATTAAATTTTAAAAAGTGATTTAATTCAATTTAAATCAAATCTTCTGTATATATAAATTGGAATATTTATTTTAAATTTGAGTTTCTTTAAAAGTTATTCTTCCATTTTGAATGAAAATATTAATCTAAAAAACTATTCTTGTGTGTGTGTGACAGAAAAACAAAATATAATATGTGGAAAAAAAATGTTAAGTCTAAAAGTATAAACCAAATACTCCATAGTCCATCCAAAGGTTTTTTTTTTTTTTTTTGTATGTGTGTGACAGAAAAACACTTTAGTGAAGTGAACCAGCTAAAAAGAGCAAAGATTTTCCCGTGCCTTTTTTCTGCAGATACGCACAACCTCTTTAATAATCTTTATTCTTTACTTACATGGAAAGGTGCCATTAGACTCGAAAGGTCTTCAAGAAAGAAAGAAATTCAATTATTTTTTTCATTATTCTGCGTGCTTTTTTTATTCTGAATAAATGCTAAAGCTGGAAATTAACTAAGAAACAAATGGGGCTCTCCACCCCACTTTTCACCATACCCTCACTCCTCATATTTGTGTTGGTTGAATGGTATGAGATAGTATATATAGCTCATAGTTTTTTATACAAAACTAAAACTAGAGTTATTTTAATTTACATAAACAAACAGTTTTATATAGTATATTTGAATCTTTCTAGGTCCATCCTAACAGTTTTTTTTTAGGAGGGAAAACAACATATTAAAACCAGAAGCAAGGAAAGTGGATCGAGGTGATGGTAATCAATCATTATGGAGTGACTTAAAGCTTGGTAGCAGGAGATCTGTTTTATATTTTCATTTTACTTGCTCTATAATGTTTACTAGATGCATATGGTTATAGTTTCTAGGCAAACATTGTTCTTTCATTTGCTGAACATTCCACTCCAAAAGGCTAACACCTAACTTACTTGCCATTACACCGGGGCCTTGTGCAATTGACAAAAGAGTGAAATCGGAATTATTGGAATTGACAATGCTAAAAGCTTCAGCTTTTAACATAGCATTCCTTTGAATAAAATAATCCACTTTGTGGATATTATTATGAGTTTTGGGCCCATAAATGTTCATAGAAATCGTTATGCAGCAAGATCAATTACTGGAATTTTGCTATATATTTAGAAGCAAAAAGAGTCCCGTAAATCTGAGCGGCAACTAAGTTTATCACAGTTAATTCTATCCATGAACTTTGATCTTTGGCATTATTTGTTTGAACTCTTTTATAAAGGAAATCAGATATAAATCCTCTGTTTTTAGAATATTTTTATATTCCCAGTGGCCATGTAGAATCAGTCAAGTGACTTAAATTAAGATTTGGTCAATCTATTATCAAAGGAGAAGACTATCAAGTCAATTCCATTTTCTTCTGCTGTACCTGTATTTCTGTATTTTGCGCAACCATATAATGTTCTTACAATTAATCTAGCATTAAAGTTTTTTCATTTGTATTTGTGGTCAAAAGTAAAATCATTTGCCTTTATTCTCTATAAATACCCGGATAAGGGACTAAAAATCCACGATTTTAATTTAAATATAAGGAATAAAATTGAAATAAATTTAAAGAAAAACTAATTGCATAATAATCATATTTTCAAATATTAAAAACATATTTAAACTCTAAAATAATTATATATGTTTAATAATGCCATACATATATCGCATGATAAATGATGTTATAAATTTTTACCAAAAGTAAAATGCATAAAAATTAAATGACTAAAATTTTAAGATAGCATATTAACATCCATGTTATAGCAGAGGTGATTATACTAGTTGTTTAGTAACATAAGCGAGGAACAGAAGCTATATTACGGACTGTAAGAATACTCTGTATCTATAACTATATTTAGGTTTGCATTAGTTTACTCAACTCCAAAAAATGTCTTATGTTGGACTAGAGATTTTTACAATTTACAAAACAATCATATGCAAACCACCAATGATTGCTCACTTTTTCTTGGTGTATTTCACAAATCATTTCTCAATTGCATCTTCAGGTTGGATATCATTGTTGTTGAACATGATCCTTGGCTTTCCCATGCTGAAATTCAGAACCCTTGCATTCATGTTATACTTGATTACCCCATCGTATAACATTTTTCTTATATAGTGCTCTATGTCTGAACCAATCAGGCGAAGTGTGTATTCTGTCAATGGAGCACCCTGCTTTGCATCAGCACAGGTTAGTATTTCAACACACAAAACTATCTTAAGAACATATCAAAAATCTAATGCTTTTTTTTTTTCTTTTTTGCCATAGCTTGTTGGATTACCATTTAGACTCATGAGTAGAATTTTTAGAAACTGTCAACCAAAGCCAAATATACATCAATTTTATTTTATATATTTTCTAGAGTTTCATTTTTATAATGGTAACTATTAAGATTTATACATTACCAACTCATTAGACATCAATCTAGATATGACTAGTAATTAGTACAAGAGTCGATAATTTTAATATACACGATAAATTATTATTAGATGATACGGTAAGGAAAAAAAAAATTTACACGGTTAGGAGATTTTAATTAAATTCGCTTTTTACCATTAATTAAATTCTTTGTCTCTTTTCAGAATTTCAGGCTTCTAACTAATTTTGCTTGGCCAAAATTTTAAATTGCGATCAGGATCTTGGTTTCGTCACAATTTTATTTTTTTATATATATATTGTGAAAAACTCTGGCCAATATTGGTCACAGCATTGGTATCACAAACATCTTAAAAACATTGATGCTACAACCAAAAATCACAATCAGAGATGATTTTAAAACCTTGTTTGTAATTGTAAGAAACACTAATTAATCTAACACATATCAAAAGAAAAATAAATTAGATTGTGTTTAAGGAAAGTACTACCTCGTAGTGATCAACAAGCTCCTGGAAGTAAGAATAGACCATGTTGCAAGTCTCAGGATTCCACACAAACTCATCAGTGGGATCAAGAATAAGGGTGAGCTTATCCATCTGGGTTTGATCAAACTCACAAGTCACCGGATCGATATACGCTGCATAGATCCTCACATGGCGAGTGGCGCAGCTCAGCCACTGCCCTCCATATTCCCTCAACATGTTCTTGCTCTTCACATTCAACTGAGGTTCCACTGGCCTTGGTGTTGTTCCTTTTGGCTTTGGTGTTTGGGTTTGCACTTGTTCTTGCTCCTTCTCCTCTTCTACTACCTTCACGCTCTCTGCTTCCTGAACATCACTTTGTTGTTGAGCTGAGACCAAGAATGCTCTCCGGTTTCTCGCTTCTCTTCTTCTTCCTCCACTCCAGCCTAGCATGGATAATTTGGTGGAAACCATGTAGGAGCAACTTGTGGCCATGACTAAAGGCTGTGGTCGTAGTAGCTAAGGTTTATTTTTTTTGGTGGTTGCTTTTAATAGAATAGAATGGCCAAGACTTACAAGAGGGTGTTATTATTATTAGTTTGCCAGTAGCTTGGGACCTTCTACTATGGATAAGATTTCTTATATAATAACTAGAGGGAATTTTTTGTGGTCTGCGAAGAAAGAAAAGTTTCTCAATGGATACGGCATTTCCAATTTTAATCATGTACCAATTTTTTGTTACATATATACGGTGAGTGCATTCTATCCAATACGTTTCTTTTTTTTACCTATTCAATGGGTGAAGGTCGCAGGAAGTCATCCCTTCCCCTTTTGGACTAACTAGGCACCCTTGAGACTGACTCGTTAGTCTCCCTAATGAGTAAGGTAGGACTTGACCTTCTGCACCAAAAAATTGGTGAACTCAGAACGTAAAATTATATTTCAGATTGATTTCATCTTTTATATTCTAGATTGACCAGTCCAAAATTAAATTAAAAAATTCAAAGTAATGGAGAAAACAATTTTTGGGGTGCAAGAAGCAACAACCACCTTGTCATAGGAGCCATTATCATGGAAGCCCATAATGTATCCGTAGGCCCAAACAAAAATCTTTTCTTTTCTTAATTAATTATATTTTTTTCATTCATAATAAACTCAAAATCTTTTTAAGGAGATCAAGTCTGATAATACTTAAACCAATGACTTGATGATATCATAAAAACTACTTTAAAATTATACTTAGGTTACATTGTCATTTTGCCTTTGCTGCAGCTTAAATTAACCTTTATATACTTGCATTCTCTCCTGTATTTTCCCTAAATTTGCCACCAAATTTACTAGCCTTTTACTCCCGAACTTGTGCAAATTTAGCTTAATATAACTCAAGCATACTCATCAAATCAAAATTTTAAAATATACATGATTCAGTGGCGCGCCCTGACACAAGATACTGCAAGTGGAAGAACTGCCTAAGGTTATTTTCATAAATTTAATTATAGTGGAGTTGCTTAATTTGTGTTTGGTGATCCTACAATGTCACAAGAAATTTGAGAACTTCAATATTTTTTTATCTACTTTAGTAATTTTTAGGAATTTAAAATGAGTCATAACTATCTTAAAATTATTGAGAACAGTAAAAAAAAGCCACTGCTTATATATATATATAAAAGAAGGGGATACAGAAAAGACGATATAGTTACCGGTGGTAACAATCCACGTAACATCAGCTGAAATAGGATCAGCAAGCGCCCAAACAACCCAATGTTATATCCTCTCTCCCCATACAAAAGTTTGAGTCTACATACCCCTATGTAAACAAAAAAAAGCCTACAATCTCAACCATCTCAACATTACACCTCCCTCAACATATCCAAACCCTATTCTATCAGCTTCATGATGGTATTAATTACAGGGAAAACCATGCTTATATAAACAATTAATCATATATAAGAATTGTTGTAATGGCGACTAAGATAAGTTTAAAAAATAGGAAAATTTATAAATTATGTTTATAAACTCGTATAAATTCTTTATAATTCTTTACCAAACGCCCACTAAGCTGTTGACAATAAAGAAGGTATATTTTGTTCTTAATCCATTGTTGAATGATTACCTCCCAAAGTTGTAGCGGCACTGACTTTATCACGATAAACTTAACATAGAAAGCTCATGGTACGGTAAGAAGACATTTCATGATTTGGATTTATGTCTTGATACACAATTCCGAAGAGGGTCCCATTTGTAGAAAGCAAAATTCTGATTGCTGTAATGACTAATGATATAAAATTATAAATCCTCCAATGTCATATTCAATTATTCATACCCGCTGCCCCTCTTTACCAATGCGTCAACTGCTACTTATAATAGCTCCTATTATTCCCTCATCACGGTCGGATTTGTCAGAAGATTCATCATCTGCTGCATTCCGTATTAAAATTATGGACAATAAGCACATGATGATAAATTCTGCATTCCGTATCCATTTTTTCCATTATAGCACAAAAGAATATGGAAACCTATTATAAAGAAATAATCATGTTTATGGTACACATCCAAATTATAACCAATCAAACAATCTGTACTTTTTTTTAAGTTTAAAGTTTAAACCTAAGATTTTATGTAAACTACCCAAACTTTTTGCTAATAGGCCAATCTTAGTGGGTTATCAAATAATTTGTACTACTTCTATTAGCTTTACAGAACATATGTCTGACAATAAAAAATTTATCCGTTCTTTTAAATTATAATGTAATTATAAAAAAAAAACTAATAATATATCAAATTTTATTTATTTAATCTAGTCAACCCAAATTCTGTAAACTCTGTCAATAAAGTATATTTCTCAAATTAAGAGGTTAATATCCAATTTATCACTGGTATGCATATTTTGTATAACTCGATACAAATACTGCTGCAGAAAGAAGGATTCTGCGTGAAGAACTTAAAAGGCAACAGACATTCAGTGAAATAAAAGAAACCCAGGGACGAAATTGCTATAGCCTTGTTAAAATGCAAAGCTATGATCCTTATGCTCTAAATACAACTTCTTCATCTTTTTATCAATACAAATTACAAAACTCGATCGAATTGAGATCATGGACAAAAATAGAAACCATTTCAAGTATAGAATGAAAAGGGGTAACTAGCCTAACAACTTATAAGGCCTAGTTTCCTCATTATTAAGGAAAGGAGGAGGGCACACACAAACATCCTGTCACCCTAAATCCATTTTAAACCCATAGAAGATGCCATTGTTAATGGAAGAGGCACAAGAAAACTGTATCTACAAAAGAGATTAAGGTCAAAGGGTTGAGCTTCTTCTAGCGATTTGCTAGCAGTTTGCTCAGTCAAAGCTTGATGCACGGCTCCACCGGCCTCTCAAGTAGTCCTCCAAAGTGAGACCCTGCTCAACACTGCACATGGAGAGCAAGTCATCCTCCACATCAAGCAGTGCAAGATTTATATGTGACTGTAGATTACTAGGTGGACACGCTTCATCGTCAAGCATTTCTGGTGGGTCCAAAGCATTAACTTGTAACCTTGCCCACTTGATTGCCTCGGCGTCACCTTGAAGGAGCTTTGAGATCTGTGGTCCAATAGAATATCCATGAGATTTTCAATAAAGGACTATTGTAGAGAATGAGAATATTTCTATGGTGATCAAAGAAGATAAAGTTAAGGGCTGCACTATAGAGGTCAGGTATCACATGATTTAGGATAAACAAAACACAAAAAGTCCGTCCATTGTCCAGGAAATTACACTCCATATGCAACAAAGGCGTCTATTATTTGATGACATAGTGCACACAATTTGCAATAAAGTCAAAAGTGGACCACTTACAAGGTTCATTTGAGGCCTAGCCCTTGGAGCACGTTTTATACAGAGAGTGGCTGCCAATACGATCTTTTCCATCTCCTCATGATCATAATTATCACCTAAACTAGGATCTAACAATTGCAACACCTTTCCACTATTTAGAATCGGACTTGCCTGCGAAAGTGCGTTTCTATTATAATTTTCACAATACATATAATTAGGAAATAAGAAGTAAACGAGATGCCAGAGCATAGGACTATACAGAAACATACCCACATAACAAGACTCTCTTGGCCTTTTGGATAATCACGGCTTATGGGCTTTCTCCCTGAAAGAAGCTCAAGGAGCACGACACCGAATGCATAGACATCAATCTTATCATTTACTTTGCCGTACATGAAGTATTCAGGAGCCAAGTAACTGCATAAATGAGTGTAATACATAATTTAGGACCATTTCAAATGCACCTCTCTCGGCAGCATGTACTTATAAAGGGGATGGTATAGTTATGCAGGGTTTAAAAGTACAAACCCAAAGGTTCCAGCAACATCTGTGCATGTTATATGTGATGACAAGGTTGATGCCCATTTTGCCAGTCCAAAATCAGAGAGCTAAAGAAAATCAAGTAGAACATGATCATCAATAAATAAAAATTGTTCAAAATTAAAAGTCATTCAATCAAAAGATAAATACCTGGGGTTCAAAATTCTCAGATAATAATACATTTGATGACTTCACATCCCGATGGATCACAGGTTGATCATCTTTAGAATGCAGATAATCTAAAGCCTCAGCAACACCTACTGCTACCTTATATCTCTCGGACCAACCAAACACAAGTGAATTTTTCTTATTACCTATTCTGGCATGAAATAAAAGGAAGTAAATAAACAGTTGCCAAACCACATAGAAAAACAAAAGAGGGATATAGTAATGTATATTTGTGTACCATGAAGGTTCTCTTCAAGGCTTCCTCTTGATAAGAAATCATAAACGAGAAGAAGTTTGCCATTCTCAAAGCAGAACCCCAGGAGGGAAATAATGTTTTTGTGATGCAAGGTGGTGATAATTTCTATTTCCAGAAGAAATTCCGACAACACATCATCAGAAGGATTTAGGATCTTGACGGCAAGTTCCTTGCCATCAGGAAGGCAGCCTCTATAAACCTGACTGCTTCCTCCTTTCCCGATCAAGTTTTCTAAAATCACAATGGTAACCACATTAAAAGATACTAAAATAAACCATTTTGATAAATTGAACCCAGTCAAACTAACACTAGGAAACAAACCATGCAAGAAATTCGATGTGGCCGATACAAGTTCTTGGTACTCAAACAATCGGCAAGTTGACGAGTATTTCTCATGAAGGCCCTCCAATTCTTTAGGAATGTTTCCTGAATTGTTTTCAGGCGAAGAAGCAGTCCCTAATTCAGCATCTACCAGAACAAGAGCGCCACTTTCACTATCTAAAGCCGCAGGCTGATCTTGACCTTGATCACAAATTTTAGATTTTTCATCACGATCTACAGCATATGAAAGGTTTCTAGAAGGCAACCTCATTGCCCACTGGACCACAGAGATCTGCAGGTGAAACAATGATCTACCAGCAGATTGCCTGTCCGATAAAATTCTTCCGTCTAGTAGTGGCCAACCTGGTTTCAATTCCGTTTTTGCTGCAACAGTGGGTTGCACAGGCACCATAGCCAAAGAATTCTCTCTACCCTCATCACCAGAAACTCCTTCTGCAGATTGGTAGAAAGAAGGGTCTGGCAATGCCAGGGTTGTGCCACAAATTGAACAGCTCGGATTTCTAACAGTTTCTTTAGATTCCAGAAAAAACTTCGCTAAACTGTGATCCGAAATCGGGCCAGTTTTCTTCTCATCGGCATCCATCCCTGAACTGTCATCACTTAGAACTTTTCTGTTCTTACCGAGTGTCCAATGTATTGAACCTAGCAAACCATTTCTGTTATGACGATCAACCCCTGCAAAACAAAAAAACAAAAAAACTCAATGACTGAGAATACTACTATGTCCATGAGATTCACAACAATCAAAACTAAGAACAATAAGAAACCTTGTAACTCTGCAACACTCGGCGGCGAGCTGTCACGCTTGAACACAACTTTCCCATTGTTGACAGCAAGAACACAACAATCCTTGGATAACTTTTTAGCGCAGTGCTTAGCTACAACGGTAGATGACCGGATTTTATGCAGGCCATGAGTAGTTCCAACCACAACATGAGTTGCGGAATAACCATTCGCTTCTCGAACCAAAGTTTTCTTCACTGACGAACCACGGCAAATTTTGAGCTTGAGATCCACCTAAGCAAAACCAAAAAAACTTAAAATTCAAAAAAGAAACAATTCCATAAACTTCAATTTTGTTTTTTCCTCTTTGGTTTCCAATAGGAAAAAAAAAGGTTTTCAAATTTAGGTCCTGGATTTCCCCACCAATTTGAAGACAACAAATGAATTTGCATATCCCGTTATAGTAATTGGAAAATAAAATTCACAAAGAAAGATGGTGTAAAATCAAACCTGTTTCAAATTGCAGAATCCTTTATAAGCAGCAAGAACAGAGTCAAACGCCTTGACAAGCGAAAGCAGCGACGATTTCCCGTCTCCATTCACGGTTTCTACGCAACCGCATTTCACCAATCAACCTCCACATTAAAAAAACAAAAACCCAAAAGAAAGAAAAAAAAGTAGAAATTCCTCTCCTACCATTGTTCCCAAGAACATGCAGAGCAACCACGGTATCACCAGGGTGTGCAACTTTGACCAAAGCCCATGTGAGCAATTCCTTGCTGGGGGAGTCCATCTTCACCCCCACCAGCACCGTGCGGCCACCGGAGCCGCCGGGACGGGTTTGCAGCATTTTTGACGACGTTAATGAGACAATCAGAGTGATGTCGTTTTGTGTTGTCGCAGACAGAGAGCTTGAGAGAGTGAGTAGTACTAAAGAAGAAATGAAGTGAGTGTGTTGTTTTGTAGTGAATTGTGATATGAATATGAATATGATGATATACTACTATGCAGCCACGACTTTGGTTTGGTTTGGTTTGGAAGTACTAGAGGTTGGTTCGGCTTAACCGTCGTTTGTTCGTTCGGTTTGTTTGATATTGAAGCTCCCACCCACGCCAAACTATGAAGGGTCTCACTTCAACAATAACTTTTCAGTTAAAACTATTATTATTAATCTATGACTTTTTAAACAAGATAGTTGAATGCCCTACAGTTTTGACCATGGATCCCACCTTCTTCTCCGTGTGCCACACATTGGACCTCAAACTTATGTATTTTTTAATGATGTTATATTCTTATTTTGTGAAATTCAGGCATCATTACCCATCTACCTTTTTAGAAATTGAATAAATTATACAAATATTCTAATTTTGTGAAATTATACAACTTTTTATAAAAAAAAATAATATTTACAGTTTTTTTTTGTGTGTGTGTGTAATCTCACAAAATACTATAAAATGTCAGTATAATTTACTCTGATAAATTAGTTGAAGGGGAATCCACTTTTTCTCGAATTAGAATTTGTAATCTAATGCATAAAAAAATATTGGTTGTTTTTATCCAGCATTTTTAAGAGAGATTTCAACTGAAGATAACAATTAAATCAAGTTATTCTAATCTTTAATCAGTAATTTTAAATTTCAAACTTAAATATGTAAGTGTTGACTATTTTTAAAAATTATATATATATATATATATATATATATATATATATATAATTTAAAATAATTATATTAAATTAGAGCTTTTTAGCTATTACTTTCCAACAAGATCAGTTTTAGTTATTTTTTCTTTTAACGAGAGTGTTGAAAGAAAATTTTTCCAATTGTTTATCTCTTTTAATCTATCATTTTTAACATCTTTAGTTTTAGTTTACATTTAATATAATTTTAAAAATATTAATAATTAAAATAACATTATATTATGACATAAATTATTTATCATAAATTTAAAATATAATTATATATTTAAAAATACTTATTTATTATAAATTTTAATTATATAAAATAAATATTTATTAATAACAGACTAATTAATGATCATATTTGCCTCAAATTGAATTATCTCATTATACACGTGGTGTTTGAGAAAAAACGAAAGGATGATTTTCAGAAATGAAATCAGGAGCAAATTTAATAAGAGGCTGCGCTAATTTTTGTTAAGTGTGATATAAGGAAATTATTAAAAGGATGAAGGTTCCGTATGCGTCAATTGCATTTGTGGATATTTTATTTGTGTTGGAATTGGTATTGTTACGTCATTCTCATTTCAATAACATCATGCTTTAAGTTGCTTCATTTTCAATCATGGTGTTAACATCCATCTACGTATGCTTGGAATACATATACATATGTACAATATGGATTTTCTATTTTAAGTTGCTTCAGGTCTGAATCCGAAGGTACGATTATTAGATAGTGGTTTGATTGTCTCTTGTTATGTTTTAATTATGCCATTTTTCACGTTCTCGTTATTCCATTCAACAACCATTCAGATCGTTTAAATTTTCCTTCACCTTTCTTTCATTTCATTTTCACTTTGTAAAAGCAAAAGTAATTCAAATCCACTAAGCTAAAAAAATGTCATTGCTAGTCCGAGAAACGTTAAAACCGTGTCTAATTATCATATTATATTTTTTAAAATTATTCATAAAGTAATAGAAATTGTCATATAATTTATTTCTATATAGTAAATTTGAATAATTATTTGAAATTAGATATCATATAATTTTTTTCTTATTTTGTAGCATAAGTTTTTTTTTCTAATCTTTATATTATATTAAAGTAATAATTTCTCTCCTAGTCAGTGATTTGTTGAAATATTTTTTTCTCAATTTTTAATTAATACTTGATTTTTTAATCAACATTAAATATAATAAAGCATTTTAAAATTATTGGTAAAGCAATAATTTATTAATTAGATTAATGTTATTATGTTCCGTACATAAAATTTCAAATTCCGGTGTTTTTATTGTTAATAAATTATTGTTTTTAAATATTATTTAAGGTTTCGTTTATATTAAAAAAAATGTTCATTTTATGAGATATTTATTACTAGTTGGTTTGAATTGTAGGTAGGTGATAGAAAACCGTAACCAGTACCTAGTAGTTAATGAATTTGTATTATATTAACACTTAATTAAATTTTCAAATATTATTATCATCCATTTGGATAAACAATTTAATTAAAGTCTTCTTGAACAAGTACTCGTTAAAATAATTTAAATTAATTGTTTCATATAAGCTGTAAGTTATTTTTAAAAGCCATTCTAGAGAATTTATTGAAATAAATTTAACATAATTTATGAACATTATATAATCTATTTTCATAAAATCTTTCATATATTTACACAAGTGTTTGTTAAAAAATAAGTTCAGATAAATTCTTTTGAACAGACTCTAAATAAGAGATTTGAAATGTACAAATGTGTGATCTTATCAAAGATACAACTGTAATTTGACATTAATCTTTTAGTTTTGTTGATACATGACATCAATTATTAGTTCCATTAATTAGAGATTATTGATCTGGGAAAAAAATCTCAAGAAGAAAAAAGACCAAATACTAAAGACAATTACTTTGCCAGTATGCTTAATAAATAATTTTCCTTTACTGTTTTAGATGCAATTTTAGAAAGAAAGAATAGAGTTTAATTAATGATAGAAAAGGTTTTTAAATTAAAAAAAAATATCCATAAAATATTTTAAGAAATTAACCTAAAACTAGTTAAATATCAAACTTTATTTTACTCCGCGCGATTAATCATTTGAAGATAATTTAAACATTTTTTTACTACATTTCTTAAAATATACTTACATTTAATAAATACTTCCATCACATCAATCATATAATTTTATCATAAATTGACCGCTGCGATAGCACCACTCCTTTTATATAATTTCTGTGCACTTAAATTCAATAGTAGTATTTAGAAAACAAGAGTAAATTAAATGCATTTGTTGATGAAACCGACCATATCAGGATTCAGGAGGAAGGCTTTAATGCACGTGATGGGCTCTCACGTCAAATCGTGTGTGTGGCTGTGGGTCTACCACCTCTTATATCAAATTTCCTTTATACCATTGAAATTAAGTAGAATAATGATAAAAGGAAAAATATAATGAATAAGAAAAGAAATTAATAAGAGATGTGTTGGATTACTATCATACTATGTAATAAGAAAGAAAGAGAGAAACAAAATAAAGGATGAAAAGTGAATGAAAGAGTAAAAAGAGTATTGAGTCTCTAAATAAATGAAAGACTATAAAATTAAAATGATCGCTAATAAAAATAAAATAAAATACTCTTAACTAAGCGCTAAAAGGTTAAAATAATATTTGAAGTAATATTTCAAAACATAGTATAAACTATTAATATATTTTTTTTATTAAAATGAAATATTTAACAAATAAAATAAATTTTTACCTAGTTGAAAGGTGTTAACAATGGCACCGTAATTTCTCGAGACCACGTGCCAATTGCATTGTCCTAAATATCTCCTACTTTGCCCAACATACAAGGGCATTTATGATTCTGGGTCGTTTGCTCTCACGTATGAAACTCATAATTACATGACATTTTATTATTTTTATTGAACGTTTCACTATTATTTTATTGAACTTCATAAATCTATATTATTTGTGTAAACAATTTATACTATTAATTAATTAAAAATTATTATAAAAATGATCTTACCATTCGTAATGATTTTTAATTGAATGATGTTTATACATTTCATACATATTTATTCATTAATTCCTTTTTAATATATTTGAAAGAGTTTATTTAGGTGAGAGATTGAGATGAGAGAATAAAAATAAAAGAGATATTAAACATGATGTTGTTTGGTTAAGATGAAATTATTAGAGAGATAAAAGATAGGTGGGTCCACATTAAAAAAATTCTTCATTTGAGTGGCATGAAAAAGTAAATAAATAGTACAAAAAATAGCGTATTCAAGATAATTCTTACTGAAAAATGTATCCAAAATAATTATAGGTATTTTTTAAGTTTCAACTCATTAAACTAATTTTATTTGGGTACGTGATTGTTTTTATCCTAAAAGAGTTTTGTATATAGAGAAAATCAAACACAAATTTTTTCATTAAATAAATAGTTCTCACTTATGTGAATATAATGAGATCTTATAAAGCATCATAGATAATTAATTATGCGTCATTCATTTCTAGTTAGTTGTAGTGCGATCATAATACACTTTGTAGATGTTGAGGAAGGATATTGGGTCATTTTTATGAGACTGATAAATTTTGTTTATAACTCATGTAGTCTACAACGTAATAACGATATATAGTAGAGATATTTCGGATACCAAGCCAATAGGAAACCCAATAGGAGGCTAATTTGTGGGGTTAGTTGAAACAAAGCTCCATGTGCCCTAACATGGATACAAAGACAAGCATGCCCACTAACTTGAAGGCCATTTTTGTGTATTTCAGCAGGGCTGTGTGGACATGCTCTAAAGTTGGATTCTGTTTGGGAGTATATAGGATTGAGGTTAGAATTTATAACCTTATTGATAAGTAATTTACATATTATCTAAACTCTCTACAATTAGTTCAATCCTAATGGGTTTCTTTGTTTGAAAATAATTGTTATATGTTGTGTGAAATATCATAAAACTCAAATTTAAAAAAAAAACGATGAAGTGTTAAATAAGAGCCCTATTTGCGCCTCTCACTTTAGTTACACTACAGTATTGACAATCATGAGGGCCTAATTAATTATTAAGATGTAACTGGTACTCATAGGCAATTACAAGCAACAAGGTGAGGAGGATTGGAGAACCTATCTAGCATTGCTTACTAAGACATCATTCCATTCATTCAGACATACAAACATAAAAATGAAAGGCTCTATCCATCTTTCATTCATTAACTAATAAAACATCAAGGTGGCGCCGTTTCTTCGAGCTTAATTAAGGCTTTAAAACATATTGCTCGTGGACATAGCTGGCTAGCTTCTCACCACTTACCCAAATAAAGGAACCAAGTTATAGGCCTAGGTAACTTATGGAACAAATAAACACTTGAATGATGCTCAACATAGTTTTAAATTGTGGTTGACAATCGCAATTGCAGTGGTAACATTATTTTTTTTCGAGTTATTATAATCGTATTATGATTACAACTGCATCCATATCAATCATCATATTTTTTCACAATTATTTACAATATAAAGATCTTTTGACTCATCGCAGCCATGGAACCATGGTGCTCAAATCTTGCCTAATAGAAAGAAAGCAAGATAGGCTTATTAGAATCATAGTATTTGTGATGGCGGTTACATGCAATAATTTATTTTGGTACAGTTTGAGTTGATTTTGGCCATAAATGGTGGTTAAGATGGAGTATGGAAAACCAAAACGACATATTAACCAAAAGGGAAACTGAGGATAGCGGCAATGACACCACAACCCCATCAAAACCTCACTCTTTTCTTAAACTAACTATTGGAATTTTTTCTCTGACAGTGAAACTTAGCTTGTCTGCTGGTGAGCTTACTTTCCATGATAAGACACTAATAGAAGCTACCGATTTTGTTCCAATTAGAATAAATTATCCTGTTTGTTAACCAACTTGATCACATACATATCATATATGTATATATAGTACTATTCATGACCGATACAAAAGTTTTAGTCAACTATATACACAGACAAAGAGGGGAATCTTGAATATCTAAAGACAAGAACAGAATATATATATAATTGACTATTGATCTTCTATATATGATTATTTGTTAGTTGCTTCTTTTTTTCAATTATCTTTTATTCTTATTAAGTAGACACGTAAATTCACAATTTAAATATTTTTTTAAAGAACATTTAAAAATATTATTAAACTTAGTTACCTAAATTGTTTGTTTCAAAGTATTCATCTACGTTATCCATCAGATTATAATTTTTTAAATTTAATAACTAGTCGGTACTCTATTGAAACATATGCTTGCATCGTGCTATTATAAAAAATTTACATCTACCATATGATCAAAATATTTATCAATAATATTATTTATCACTAAATTAATAAAGAAAATATTAAAAATATATAAATATTTATATGATTAACTAAAAATCAAATTTATGAATAAAAAACAAATTTAAGAATACAATTTTAAGGGAAAAGGACCAAAAGTTTAATAACTCAAGAAAATGGACTTCAATTTTGAATAAGAAAAATACACATTTTTTATCTTTTGTTTTTTCCTAAATAAAAAATGTAAAGATTGAGTAATTGGTGTAAAAACAATTAAATTTCAATTGTTAATGAATTTCCTTTCTAATTTAAATTGAGATTTACCAAAATTGGTGATTTTTAATAAATTTCAATCAATAACAAAGAGAGTTGCTCGTATTCCTCAATAAAAAAAAAAGTTGACTTAATTATTGTTTTAATTCCTAAATGAAAATATGCTTTTTTTGTCCCTAAATTTTGATAAATTGCTTTTTTTTAATCCCTAATATAATAAATTGACACTTTATAATGATTTTTAGCCCTTTGTGAGAATTTTAAAATACAAATTCAAGTGACTACAAAATAAAAATTAATTTATAGAAGTTAAAAATCATCACAAAGTGTCAATTTATTATGTTAGAGACTAAAAAAATAATTTGTCAAAATTCAGTAAATAAGCCAAAAAAAAGTTTATATTAGAAAAGAAAGAATCTAATCAATCTAGCTATTAAATAAAAAAATATTTATTATATTAAATTTTTTGTTGTCCTATTAATCTATATAGAAGAATCGTTTGAATTATTATGCGTTTTCCCAAAATTTCACAGAAAAAAAAATTGTTCTTCCCAAAATAAAAGCCACAAATGTAAACATATTTGAGTTCTTTTCCAAATTTAAAAAAGAAAAAAGATTTATAAATTATTTATAGCTCCTACTTCCTAATGTGGTTATAGACTTATAGTTGTAGGACCAGCAAGCAAGTAGCAAAGCCGTTCGAGAGGGGTAATTGGTGAGGTCCTTAGCATTAATGTATTTTGAGTATAATCAAGTTCAAAAATTGGAACCACATTTGCAGCATCAGACAGATTCTTGATTCCTCCAAAATTGAATTCGAAAACATGTTCGAGTTGAAGCACCCATTTTGGTCCATAATAACACCAGTTTTGAAATGAATGGTTGGAGCCACCATTGGGCCTACCAAATGACATGTATGCATCCAGCGCGATTAATTGCAGCTAAGATGCCGGAGAGAGGGCATAGTGAATTAATATGTCATTTCTTTTATCAGATTAATATGTCTAATTGATATCACTTGTTCTGCTTACCTAGAGGTCACATTTAATTTTTATTTGGAACTTTGGATACCATAAGTATGAGAAAAAAGGATTATATAGATTTTTGGTTTTTATGATAATAATTTTAAAGTCATATTAATAATGATATGTAATTAAATGATATGGTAAAGTTATTTTATAGTGTTTGTGAATGATCATTAAATTTCCATAAGTATATATGGTTTTTTTTTTTTTTAATTTTGATGGTCGAGAATGGAGAGTACAAGATATTGCTTCCTGCACTCTCCCGAATGTTTTTTTTACACTTTAGATTGGTCATTCCAAAAGGCAAAAAGGAAGAGTAGTTGGAAATATAATTTTACATTATAGATTGATTATTTCAAAGGGAATGTAGAACCACCTGCGAAGTGCAGGAAAATTCATGTTTCTATTGGACTGCTACTAAGTTCATTTGGGTTTTACGATTGGGCTTTTCTTATTGAGCGAGATTCAGCCCATGTAGGAGAAATATTCTTCACAAAACTAACTTTTGTAATGTAAATTTTTATACTATAAAAGCTTGTTTTCGTAATGTTAAATTCCATAAAGTTTTTATTTTTTTTGCAATGGAAGAATATTTCGTTAATGTTAATATACAAGATTTAGATTTTATGAAAGGACTAACGAGACAAATTACTCATTCAGAAACTATTATTCTGTTTTCTTAAATTGGAGGATTTTGCTTACCACAGCAAGGGGGCTAACTAATGGTATGTTTAACAGGAGAGAAAATGAAAGAAAAAAAAATAAAGAGAAAAAATATACGGATAATAAAATATTTTCTTTTGTTTGATTCGAGATAAATTAAAAGAAAATGAAAAAAAAACTTCTAAAATATTTTTTTTTAAATTCTTCCATTTTTATTTCTAATTCAAATTTAATTTTTTTTTCTTTCATTTTCTTTCTAATTCAAATTTTAAACATTTTCTTCTTTTATTTTCTTTCTTTCCAACCAGTACCAGTGACCATAAGTAAGGGATAGAGTAAAATCTGTCCCCTATTGCTATCCCTGATTACTCCCTCCTTCCACCTCTGTCAGGAATATTTATTTGATAATGAGATAATATTTTGAGATCAACTGCGATAAAATCTATTTATTTACCAAATCAAATAAATAGTACAGTTTAGAGTAGCTGGTAGTATTTTTTTTTCTTCATATTTGTTATTCTTAAGAAAAGAAAGGCTTTGGGAGTCAAAGGATGATGTAAGATGGTCCATATATATATATATATATTATATATATATATAAGTGAAAAGTGATTAGGTGACATGTGTCCATTCAGTTGAGCGAGTAGGCATACATGCCTTTGTGTTTCAACATCAACCTTAAAATGTGACTTTATTATTTGTTGTAAAATTCTGATCTCAATTCCGTTTGTGGTTTCCACTTTTTTAGCTGTCATTGATTTCTGCAAAACCAAAAGGACTCGTTTTTTGTTTGTGCCCACTTCACTCTCCACACGATCCCCCACGCTGACTTCTTTTCTTCTTCATTCCAGACTCTTCTTTTTTGCTTCTGGGTATCTCTCCTTCATTCATTTCATTGCCTCCTTATGCTTATGTTGTGTCTGCTTTCACTTCTTTTTCTGGGTTTGTCTAACTATTTTGTAGAGTTTTATACAACTGAATTGATTTTTTTTTTCTTTATGAATATTCTGAACCCCCCATCTAATATTTGTTTAATTGTCCGATTATTGAAATTATTTGAATTGGGGTGATACCTTTCTTTTGAACAAATCTGAGTTAACGATATTTTCTGGGGTTGGGTCAAGGTTTCATGTTCGATTTTCCCATATTTTTCATATACTTCTGAATGTAGACGTCTTGTTACACGCTCCTCTTTTACATAGGATCATACATATACTGAAATTTTACTTAAGGTAATAGTAAATCATAGCTGTAAAACAGATGTAACACTGCCAATCAAGGTTGTATGTCAATTTTCTGGTATTTGGAATGATAGCACTACATATCTCAATCTGTGGCTCTGACTTTTCTGTATTATGCATCAATTATGAATTATGACATGTGGTATTAGTTCTTCTCTGGAGGCTACTGTTGCATCCCTGCCAAGTTGGTATTTAATTAGAGTGGCTAGTAAAAGATGCTTTATCCTTTTCTTGACCCTATTTCATACTGTCTCTTATATTGATTGCTAGTCTTTCACATAATAATATATGTGGTTTCTGTAATTTATAAGCTTTTTATACAAGAATTTTAATAATAATTGAAGATGTTGCTCAGTGACAACTTGGATATCATTCTTTTGCAGACATCAGTGATCTGAATGATTTCTGGTGTTGGAACAGACGATAGTTCACTTGTAGCACAACCTGGTACTTCCTAAGAGGTGATAAGAAAATGCAATTGTACCATCATCCATTTGATTTGGACTCCCAGAAGGTGAGACTTGCGTTGGAAGAGAAAGGCATTGATTATACATCTCACCATGCCAATCCCATAACTGGCAAGAACTTGGATTCTTCATTCTTCAACATGAATCCCGGTGGAAGACTCCCTGTTTTCCAAAATGGGTCTCACATCCTTTACAAGACTATTGATATAATCCAGTATGCTCTCTTCACAATTTATTCATTCACCATCCTGTTATTATTGCCTCGAATTTGTGTATAAAAGAAATTTCACTTTGAAGATTTATGCGGCATTAGAAATTAACCTCCCTCCCCCACCCAAATGATTGCTGGCAAAGCTGCTCTCTACATATTTATCAGGGAATGAATCCATGTTGAATTTTCACATGATCATATCATGTGAAAATTGTGTCTATCTTCTTAAAGTACAGAAATTTTAATATGGTCCCACCTATTTAATTTTTCTATAAGAGAAATAGACAATTTTCACATGAAGCGGTCATGTGGAAATTCATGAGAGGATCTATTCTCTATGTATTATTACTCTCCAAACCAATTCCCTTGAAGCACACAAATTTTATGGTCTTTAAGGTATATGAAACATTGGATAAAGACATAAAGTAGTGGTTTTTATGCTTTCTTGATAAAGCATAATCACTGAACCTAAATGTCAAACTTGAAGTTACTTTTACATGCTTTTGTTATGAGTAATATAGTGCCATTGGATTTGCAGGTACATAGAAAGAATTGCTGTGTTCTCCTCAGGGTCTGAGAATATCAGTAGCAGTAGCAGGGAAGTGATTGAATGGATGCAGAAGATACAAGAGTGGGATCCTAAGTATTTTTCCCTTTCCCATATACCAGAGAAATACAGGATATACGTTTCCAAGTTCTTAAGGCGAGTGGTGATTGCTCGAATGTCCGAGTCCCCAGAATTAGCGGGTGCTTACCATAAGAAGTTAAAAGAAGCCTATCAGACTGAAGAGAAATTGAAAGAGGCAGCTGTATTGAGAAGGAGCAAGGAGCATTTGATTAGGCTGCTTGATGAAGCAGAGAGGCAGCTGAGTGAAACACCTTATTTAGCAGGTGAAGAGTTTACCATGGCGGATGTCATGCTCATTCCGGTGTTGGCTCGTTTAGTACTCTTGGATTTGGAAAATGAGTACATAACTGGCAGGCCCAACATTGCTGAGTATTGGGTTTTTGTTCAGCAGAGGCCTAGTTATAGGAAGGTGATTGGTAGGTATTTTGATGGTTGGAAAAAACACAAGACATTGTTGAAAACTTGGTGCTTTGTTCGTATTAGAAGTTTGCTGAAGAGGTACTAGTGACTAGTGAGGTACATATTGGTTGCCAAAAGGAAGTTGCATAAGAGTGAATATATGAAAGAGCTTTTTGTGTGTGTTGTAGTCTTGTAGATAAGGAGTTATAATAAATATTGTTCTTTGTATTTTCCCTTTTGGTTTCAACAATCTTGTTTTTTTTTTTTGAGAGAAAAGGGAGATTCATTTTTCTTTCTCCCTTGCCAAATGGTGATGAGGGATGCATCTTAGTGCTCAGTCTCCAAAAAATCTTTGGACTTGGTTGGTACTAAAACAACTTACGGTTGCTATCTTCCTTCATTGGTAAAAGAAGGGGAAAATTTGTGTTTCTGCAATCAATTAGCAATTTCTGTGCAATGTTGTGTACTGATATTGGAACAATTCCTTCCTATGAGGATATCTGCTTGTTTTGTGTACACTTTTTTTGGTATCTGTAAATGCAATGGCAACAATAAAGTACTCATTTCAAACGCTTGTGTCTCCTAAACAGATCATTCTGGTGTTATACATTTTCTTCTTGCTTTGTTGTATGATCATCAAAGATTAAAAAAAAAATCAGATTATAATAAAAATCTCATTATTGCTATTTTCTGTGATAGAACGTTGATTATCTGATCGGCAGGCTTGAATAAATGATAGGTTGGTCTGTTTATGAAGTTAGAAGTTATTTGAATTTATAATAATATGAATAATAACCATTTCAAGAGGTGTATTTTCCAAGAAAAGAGAGAGAAAGTGATAAATGTAATATAATAAGAAAAGAAGAAAAATATAGATAAATATCTTAAATGAATATAAAATAAAATGAAGAGTAAGGATGGATTAGAGTTACTCTTAGAATAACTTGATCCCTCCACATATAAGAGAAAGTGATGTCAAATGAATTTCACTCTTCTAAAAATGATATTTTATCTTAAAGAAAAGGTCAAAGTTGTAATAATAAATCAAAAACTGATTGATTGTGATTTTAATAACTTATACTAAGGGGAATTTGTGTACAATGGCCCTCATATTTTTGCAAATCAATGAGTCTTCTAATATCGGGGTATGTTAGTTTGTTATATTTTGTGATGCCTTATTTATAAAATGTGAGATTCATAAAATATTGTGATTTTGGCAAATTTTAACCGATAAAAAGAAATGCATTCAAAAGATTATATCAGACAGTGTATTTTTAGCATTTCTCTGCAATCAAAATTATATCTACAAGTTGTAATTACAAATCATTGAGGTTAGTTATCTCTAGCATAAAAATATGATTACTTGTAAGCCATTGGCCCATTGCCTCCAGGTCTCCCAACAGTAAGTGAATTGTCAGCATTTCAAGCATGGCTAATGTATCAGAACATTGGTTTAGCCTAACCATATTAAACTAATCCCGAACAACATAAATTTGAAAACTTTCTAATATTTTTTTTAAAACATTGAAATACTATTTATTTTTAAGAAAAATTGAAATATTATTATATTACTCCAATTTTACAGAAACAACTGATCAATATTATTACAGTACGTTAACGTGCTCACAACTACAATCCAATTTTACAGAGAAAAAAATGCACACATTTTGTTTATGGAAGGATGAGAAAACGAACATCATAATCTACCTGGAGAAACTGCAAAGAAAACATCATTGTTAGTTTTCCTTGGAAGTTGGACTTATTACCCTTTCATACACTTCACCCCATTACTACAAATGTTGTACCAAAAGTTTGTGTTTTCGTGAATAGCATTGAACACTCAGGTACGAGCAAGGTTATCAAATCGAGTTTCGAATTGTGAATCATAATTTGCATTAGATCATAACATTCAAGAGAAAAAAAAATTACTTCATATTAATCGTATTGTTTTAATGTAAATGATTTCCGTGAATCATAATTTGCATTGGATCGAAAGATTTAATGTCGATAAAAAATTACTTCAAATCTATCTTATTGTTCAATTAAACTTGAATTAATAAACAACTTAACCAAAAGTCTTATAAAACAAAAGTATTAGTTATATCTAACTCTACGAAGCTTTATCGTAGAAGAATCAAAACAAAGCAATTAAATACTCAACATAATATATACATTAATAAAGAGATTTAGTTCAGCATAACACGTAAGTTATTTTTTTATACTTATTTTTTATTCCTTGAATATAAAAAAAAAATACACGCAATCATTGAGTGATAAATTAAGTAGTAAAATAATCAAACATAATAAGTTCAGAGGTATTCCTTCAATTTCTTTCCATTTAACAATTTAAGTTTATATGACTTTTCAATTTTTAGTTAGAATTGGTGAAAAAAAAAAAAACAACAAATCATTGAATTGTGTGATTCATATTAATGATATGAAATTACATAGATTCATTCATGTACCATATTATAAGATACATCTTATAATAGGAATCGATAGGTACCTGAATTATACCGAATGGTAAGATTCAAATCATGAATAATAAGATTATGATAAGTATGGATAAGAGTGAAATGGGAGAGAAAATAAGAATAGAAAGTGGAAATAGAATGGAAGTTAAAAAATAGGGTTGCTTTAAATGAAATAATGAAAAAAGAAATTAAAAATAGGTGAGTCCCAGAAAAAAAAAAAAAAAAACTCTGGAAAATCGAAGAAGCGTTGAAGAAATGAAAAATAGATGGACCCCCAACGGTAAAAAAATTTCACGCTACCTAAAATAACCCTTTCTTTCCCACTCTTGCTAGTTGAAGAACCCTCACACCGTTGCGGTGTGTTTCTCGGATTTGCTTGAAAGTGACGCCAAAATGATTCTCTTATTAGCTCCACTCCATTTTAAGCTTCGATCTGCTCTCATTTCTCCTTTTCATTATCGATTGTTTTTGCCTTTTTGAGATGATAATCGATTTTGATGTTGTGTGCGACTAGTAATTGATTGATTATTGTCGAGTCGGTAATCAATTTTGTGTGTTGATAATGGATTTGAGCTGATTATGTTGATAATAGGATCTGGTATTTGATTTTCATAGTGATAATCAATTGTCATATTGGGAATTGATTATTGGTTCCTTGTAAACGATTTTTTTTTTTTTATAAAATGCCAAATTTGTTGTTTGAAACATACCGATAAGGGGACATAATAAGACTATAGAGAAAACTGGGGCACATTGTTCGACATAGATATTTGACATGTTGAATGAATAATTCCAACCTAGCACTACCACCATTTCATTTCAATTTCATTACTACCTCTCTTTTGTTCTACTCTTTGGTACGAACTTTGCATTAATGACATGGGTCCAGTTCTTTTTTTCCTGTAGCTGTAACCCTGCTACTACCTTACTCAATTGAGGATCAAGACAGAACTGGGGTTGTTCCATTTCCTTTTCTTTTTTTATAAAAAAAATTGATTCATTATACCATGGAACATTCATTTCATATATAAGGATCATTTTGTTACCTGATTGTTTTTATTTCATGATCAATTGTATAACATTGTTGGATAAGAAGTTGTATATAAGAATAAAATAACAGCTTTATTTCTAATCTAAATTTTCTCTTCTCCTATCCAAACCAAAACAACCTCTATTATTTCCTTTCGATTTCTCCGTCATTTCTCTCAAACCAAACAACAAAAAGTTCCACTTTATTTCCTACACTCATTCTTTCGATTTCTTTTCTCGCTATCAAACCGAGTGAAAGAAATCTGTTTCAAACAACGGGAATGTCACGTTGTGGTCAGGTTTAATGCAGGGAATGACAGCGAAAAATTTCTAAACCATGTCAAAAAGCAGCTTGATTATGGCACATTATTCAACTTTACCAAGTTGTCTTTACTGCTATAGTTTAATGACAAAAGTGCACGTATCAACTATGGAGGTAAGCTATAGAAATAACCAACATGAAATATTAAATATATTCTCTTCCAATTTGTTAGATGTAAAATCATTAGCATTAACCTAAAATCATAAAACTTTAGCTGATTAATTTTGATATAATATCAGAATCTTTATGCCCTTAGTAATACTGACCACTCTCAACTTTTACATAAAAGAAAAAATTTAGAGTTAAGTGCATACGTACATTGCCTATGTTTCAAACACCAATGGCTTTTGCTTGAAAATATATATTAGAATCCAAGAATTTAGAATATAATGACGTTTTTTTACTGTCAAAAAACCCTAAAATCTAGATTGCCATATCATCGAAAATCATCAACTTGATGATAATTATTTAAAAGACATACCTAGGGTGTTACCCTGTTGATAGTCAAAACTCTTTAGACCTACTTCAAACAATTTTTTTCTCTTATACTTCTGAAAAATCAATAAACTCTGCTTAAGTTTTCTGTGGAAGAATAAAAACAGAATAACCTGCAGTCAACCAAAAATAAAATTGGCAACCATTAACAATTTCTAATCTAGAAGAAAAAAGGAGATTGCCCCTATCAAAAACTAGAAACATTTATTCCCAAATTCTCAACACATTCACAGAATCACAGGTATAACTTAGAAGCTTGAGAACCACAAACACCTGGTCTTCGGAAAGAAAAGAATCAACTTTAAAGATGAATCTAAAATAAATCTATATATATATATATATATATATATATGATCTTTCAGGGTCAAATAATAAATCAGACAGATAGGAGTAATATGATAGCAAGGGAATTAATCATTATTTTTACTTATTTGTAAATAAAGATAACTACCCATCAGATTCAGACTTCAGTCCACTCATTAAATGTTAAGAAAATGTTGAAACAAACAATACTTGTCTCATCAATCCTGTGCATTACCATAGGAGGTTTTCCATTTTCGGAGGATTACAAGTCAAGAGAAACACCTACCTCTTGAAGGTTTGGGCAGATCAGTATTGAGAACAGCAGGATTGCCCCGGGTAGTGTAGAAAGTGAAGGAGAGGAATGCTGAAATTGAATGATATTTTTCATTGAATAATAGATCCAGGAACAAATGAATTGACAGTACATTAATGTATAAAGAAGAAAAAAGAAAAAAAAAATATTTCTTTTTCCTGTGAACAATATTGATATTGCTGCTGTGCATGCTAATAAATATTATTGCCACCTTACTCCTCTCTACAGATTGCATCCTCCGCGTCACAAGTAACTTTTGACTCTTTTGGTACATCTCCTACATCTATACTGCACATATCACCACTAGAGTTGTTCTCATCACATTTCCATGCATTCCTCTTGAACCATGGTCGGTGTATTTTCTGCTGTCTAAAGTACCTCGTTCCCAAATCATTTGAGTCACCCTTCAATCGTTTACTTATGTGTTTATTGTCCTCAAACAGAAGGTTAGAGTCTTCAGGGTTAACACCAGTTGTGCTGGGAATCATATCATCAGAGCGACAATTAACCATACCGCTGGTATCCCCCTGCTCAACTTCAGCAGGCTGATCAATTATCATAGCATTAGTATTAGAAGGTTGACAATCTTTGTTGTCCCGTGGATACGGGGGTAGTGGAGGAAATGGGTTGAAAGGCATGCCAGGTGCAGTGACCCAACACTCTGGAAATTCAGCATGAGGAGTTCCATATTGCTGGGCAACAGACCATGGCATTCCAAATGAGACAGCCAAGCAAGAGTTAAATTTCTCTTTTGGATGACCAATAATTATATCAGAGGGACATCCAGAACGGCTTGCATTTTGCAAGGCAAGATTGCCAGAGTTTAGGGAAGCATTTAATGAACCTACTGGACACGAAAACCCTGGTGGAACATCCTCATGAATGTTCTGGCTTTCACCAATAGAGCTCATAACGACATCAGAATGCGAGTTTGTTTCGGCTGGTTGATCCCATCGGCTTTTGCGCTTACGCTTTTCAGCTGTTTTGGTTTCAACCCCATCTAGAGACTGCACAGGAAAGCCTTCCCGGGCTTCAGCATCTACTGGAGTTGTCACAAGCATCGACTGCTGACTACAATCACTTGCTTCTGTAGTCTTTAAATCCTGTTCATGCCTATAACTCTGTGATGCTGAAAATCTGTTACACTTGAAACTTCTGTGAGATTCCACTCTGTTATCATCCCTGTCCATATAGCCATGTTTTCTGGCATGTCTGGGAAACCATCTGTCTCGGAAGTTTCGAGCAATTTGATGGACCTACATGTGCAAACAAAACAATGAAAAGATTCAATTCCTCGTCCCCAAAACAGATTTCAGCACATGGTTATAAAAAAATCCTCTAAAACATTATTTCTTGGCACTCGTGTACAATATAGAAATGAACAAGTTAACATAACAGATACCTGTTTGTCTTCATGCTCTGTCAGAGAAAGCATTGACTCTCTAAAGCTGAACATAAAAACAAATTATAAGTAAAGGAATAGAAGCTTAGAGAGCAACAGAACAATTTCATCTAAGTTATAAGAAAATAGGGTAATTCATTTGCAATGATAAATAATTACAACATCTCTTCAAGTCAAAACAAAATTGCAAGCAACAACAACAAAGCCTTATCCCACTAAGTGACAAAATAAAAATGCAAATGATTTGAAGATTAGCAGTAATGAAATACTTGATTCCACATTCAAGATTTAAGAGACAAACTACAGGACAGAAAATTTCAAGTTGTTTCCAACAATAAACAAGTGACAATGGTATCAATAGAATTAGAATGAAACAAAAACCTATGTAAATGAGACATGAGTACCAATGAATTAACAAACGAGTCCATCCTAATGGGAAGAATATATCTACAAGACTGACATTCTTTAATATTTCAAGCAAAACAGGAATATCAATACTTATTGATAACTACTAAAAAATGTCACATTAATGTAATGATTATGAGTAAAATGCAAAAAAAATAAAAATTATAAAGAGATTATACATCTCGTAATCCCTACAATATTTTTTGGTCATTATACTTAAAATAAGCTTGAGATACTAAGACATTAAAGTTAAGCAAAAGCCCAACCATTTTAATCATTTCAGAATCAGGAATATTATAAATCATCAATTGATTCAATTCCCTCCCAAAAATATGGAATAAGAAAAGTTGATGACTTGAAGTAACATATTTCATGCTTCCAAGCACTTGACAAAACGTTTTTTGTAGCTTATGTCAATCATATTCATACAAGCCACATGAAAAAGGGTGATGAAGAAAAATTCATAAATGAAAACTGCTACTAAATTTAGTGCCACCAGACAACCAACTTACAAAATTTAACAAATATCACAATTGCTTTAGTAAATTAGGGGAGAAGGATATGATTTGAAATTTTCTGACCTCTCCATTCCACGACAAGGAGGACCACCATTAATATGTTCATATGTCAAAATCTTGCCTGCTTCTAGGAACTCCAAGACCTGCAAAAGAAAGTTGATCAGCCAAGGGTCATATACTTTCTTGATACTCAGAATGAGAGAATGCAGAAAGGAGAACAGCAAAGAAAAGATTGGGATCTACCATCTATCAACTTATTGAATAATATAATCAATAATAACAGGATTGAACCTTCCCTACATTCTAACATTGAAACTAAATGATTAGAGAAATTGACAAACATCAAGATGAAGGGGAATAAAATATTTTATCATCATGCAAATGCCAAAATATGGCCATTGGACAAAAGTTTCAAAATATATTTTTACGTTTTAGATGAATAGAACAAACAGCACCATAGCAATCATATAACACATAGAATTCAACGCAAAATTAAGTCTTTCGATATGAGGTTTTAAGAGGAATTCAATTTTGAAGTGGATTTAAAATACCATATATCAAAATGACATTTTGGATATCAAAACAAAAGAAATTTCAAAATGATGGAAACTTTACAGGGGATTTTTCAAGTAAAATGAAAAGATTTCAAATAATGCCTAAAAAAAAGAATTTAAAAATTCCTTCATGCTTCGACAGCCTCACTCAGAAACTTTGGTGTGCACTATATCTTTGCAGCACCTCTCTCCCTTCTGCACCTCTATCTGTTCCTCTCCCATTCTTCCGCACCTCTTTTGCATGCATTTTATTTAAATTCCTTAAGAATTCTGAAATTCTGTATCCAAACACTACCTAAGGGTTTTTATTGTTCAGCAAGAACAATAATAGCATGTCATGATAAATATAGTTTCCGACTGCTCAACAAGCCTTCCCCATTTTAGTATCATAAGGAAAGAACACATACTCCTTTAGATGTAAAAATACACATCTTATGATTCAATGACATGAAGTAATTTAAAACACACACACACACACATATAACCTCTTGGGACAAAAGGAATATGACAAACAACTAAATTATGAGTAATTTCCCATCTAAGCACCTTAAGAAGCTTTCGTAGTATTGGAATTTTTTTGAAGTCATGCCTGTACTGCTTCATAATGTTATGTAACATCTGCAAACCTGAAAGGCAACACTATAGTTACTTTTCAACACAACCAAATGTGCGATTTGTTTTAGACATTTCAGATATATAGGGGGGGAAACTGCATTACATAGAAAGCAAATATGTATTACCATTTTTGTTAATTATATCATTCAGCACTGCTCTAGATTTTGTTTTCAGAAGAGCATCAAGGATCATGGAAAGATCTCGATTGCTGCAACCAAAGTTTAAAATTTACTTTACAAAGTATTTCATTACCATGAACCATGATAAAATATAAGAGTGTATAATGTGTGCTAGATGAAGAAACAGAAAAAGGCAGAGAAGAGAGGACCTTTGAATTGCTTCACCATTAATTCTATCTCCTGATGCCACAGTGAGAAACAAAAGCTTCAAGTACCCTTTGGTGGCATCCTGTTACAAGAAAAAGGGTGAGGGCAGTCAAATGGTGAAAACTGAAACATAAAACTGCCCAGGTAACTAGCCCTGTAAGACCTCCAATAAAGGCATTCAAGAACAAGAAACAAAATTGAAGAAAAAAAAAAGATAACTGGAGACACAAACTATTTCTCACAACTGATTACAAGACAAATATAAATTTAAGATATTACAGCAGTAGAGGCTGATGTCTCTTGCTTAGTTGCATAACCAATATTAACTGTGGGAAAGCACACATGCATGCACTAGCTTCCAAATAAATGCGCCTATTTAAAATATTATGTTCACTCTGCTACTATATAAAGTACTTACTTTTCTTTTGCTTATTCCACCATCTCCATCCAGCAACTCATTAAGTTTCTCCTGAACTGCAGGTAACAAAAAGGTTTATCCATTATAAATGGTTTTAATAATAATGTTACCAAACAAATGAGGATGACCAACCTGCTTCAAACCGTCCATTGGAAGAACCTTCTACTTTTTTGTGTTTTATTGATGGCACCTGTAATCGATTGGCTGTCACCTCAGTTTTAAGGCCATTTGGAGGATTAGCATGAACCTTTCCCTTTTTAACAGAACCTTTTAACTTAGGAGTCTTCCTGCCTCCAATTATTTCAGACTTTGACTCCCTGTTACTACCAGCAGAATTCGGTAACATTTTGCTGACAGTTGTAAGGGGAGAAGTAGTGTCTAATCTTTGAATGGAAGAAGTTTTGTCTGCAAATTCTGATTCCTTTTCATATCCTTGGTGTACAGCAGGCATGGGTTTGCTTGTTACATCCTCCATTTGTTGAGAAATTTCTTCAACTTGAACAGAAGATTGTAATTTACCCTTTGAATCCTCCATTTCTGCTGAGCTGTGCAACAGAGAAACAGCAGAGGCAGGGTTCATAGAACGCTCTTTCTCTAGAGAACCATCCGAATCTATAGCAGTTGTAGAATTGTCCAATATATCCCTGTCTTTCAACATATGTTTAGCAGATTGTGTATCAACATTATTAAAATACTCGGGTGTAGGTACAGAATCTTCAATTTCACCATCTTTGGTGAGCATGACAGGTTCTGGAAATTCTTCTTCTGAATCACTTTGAACTATCAGTTCAGCATTAAGTGGATCACCACCACCTATATAACCTCGACAGTTAGGTGAACCACAATAACATTTTTTGGCAGCAGCACCAAAAACCCTCACATAGTTGTAATCGAAGGTCAATTCTTCATCCTGGGGAGGGTGGTGATAAACAAATTCAGCTTTTGGCACAGAATAACACTTACACTTGCTTAAAAAACCCAAATGAAACAATTAAGTTTAACAATTAATTTCATATTCCAATACTAATAAGGTATAAAAATAGGACCTCCAAGTCCTCCAAACTAACAACACAAATCTACTAACAGAAAAAAAGAGCTATAAACATTAATCATCCAACCTTCTGTTCAATTAAGCATTTCTGGCTCAAATGGTCTAATATTTTTATATTTCATCTGTAGTGAAAAGACGGCATAACTAACCATTTTCATACTTGGAAGTACAAAATTAAGAAGATTCACATTTTCTCACATATTTGATAATCATAAATCATAATACACAACAGACATGGACACAAGAAAGTAAATTGAAGTTACTATTTCAAACTTCCAAAGTCACAATTTGAAAGGTAGAAGCAACAATGATCCACAGCACAAAACTGCAAGATCTAGTGGAATTAACAATACACACATGAAAGTAGCAAGTGAAGGCTGAAGGCACACCTTCTTAATATCCCTCAATGCAAACAGTCCAATACAGATTTCCCCATTCACCATCCACTGTTGAAAAAAAGGATCAAACACAAGGTCAAGTGATAGAAAACAACAGAATAATTATGAATTTCATTCTCCGGGAACTAATAAGTGCAAAATGGCATTAAGAAAATGTTTGGGAAAAGCATAAATTCACATTTCCTAGTATAAGATAAGCAGAATGCAAACGTAAAGCTAGCAAGAATATAGTTCCCAATACTATTAAAACAAAAGCTTCTCTAGTATCATAATCTTTCTTTAGTAAACCACCAAAAAAGCAGGTAATAATAGTATAATATTCACCTTTTCTGTCCGACAATTAGGATCACAACTATGATTAATGAAACGCCCCAAGTTTCCTTTTGCACTTGCATCTATCACCTGAAAATAAAGAAATGTGAATGGCAAAGTAGAAAACAATTGAAAAAACTAATAATAATAGGGTGACAATAACAAATCATGTTTAAAGAACCAGAGGACACCATTCCCAAGTCTCAACTGAATGCTCGGAATAATAAAAAATGGCAAAAAAAAGTGGAAAATTTAATGTGATATAACTATCCAGATGAGTTGATAAGTTGTCCAGAATCCAGTTACAGGCATGTCATAAAATGAGGTCAAAATAAATAGACATCCCAGATTAATCAACAGTAGAAGGCATGAATAACTCAAACAGCTATCTTCAAGCCAAACTAAATTTTGCTGGTAACTTCATCAATTCCAACATATCCTTTCACATGGGCTATGTTAGGAGAGACAGGTAAAAGGATACTTGCTTGGAAAAATAAAGAAGGGTTCATGTTAAGAACAATTAGCAGGAATTACTTAGATAAATAAATAGGAGGACGGAAGGTCAACAGGATCATCCTAAATTGTCATTAATTAGCATTTTAGAATTGAGCAAGTGCTGAGCCATGACAGGGGAGACCCTTTGAGGAGAGATCTCTCTCCTTGTTCTGTTTCATTTTCAAACAAGCAATATAATCATTATTTTCTTAATTTGTTTTCTCTTTTTCCATTGTGGACTCCCATCAAGTTATTGGCAGAAGTAAACCAGAATATTCCATTTAACTTGCCACTAGCAGTAAATTACCAAGACAATTATATTGCTAACAAGATACAGTTCACAATCAATTATAGAATGGCAAAGTGACCCTTTCAAAGGCATGGTTTTCATATTGAGGTGGTTTCTGGGTTCCCTAATTTTGTACAGGGACATATTTCTAGGGGGAAGATAATATGGGCTACATGTTGGGTTCTTATAAATTACCATAGCACCTAGAAGTCAGGAGATATAATGCAAAAGAATTATATTCCCAGAATATAACTTTCTACCCTTTTGTTTTTCTTTGAAGGAAGGCAAGAGAAGAGAATTTCCACAGCATGTGCATAAGGAATGCATTGTATGAAAAGTTAAACTACAACTGCTATCTATTGATGTAAACAATCATGTTGTGTAACAAGCTATCATGAACAAATCTGTGTTTCTAGTTAACCAATTAAAGTTTTTTACTTTGCGGGAAAAAAAATTGTTTCCACTCAAGTATGCAGATACAGGTTAAATTCATACCTCACTGCCATTCAAGGTCATAAAATAGAAATGCCGATGACCCTTCAAAGCATACTCTCTTTGCCGTGCCTCGTATGCTTGCATATCAAGTACCTGTTTGGACCATAAATTGGATATTTAAGTACCTAAATGTGAATGATGTGCACAAGCTGTACCTTTGCATATACAACACAAATCACATCAATACCCCTACATAGAATAGCAGCGCAAATACTAACACTAAGATATAACATAATCCATTAATTACAGAACCCAATCTGCTTAGAATACTCCTTCTCCTCAATTAACAAGAAAAGTAAGTTGAGTGTTAGACATAAGCTATTTTTTAGCCCCAGCTTACATGCATAGGCTTTCTTTTTGACATGTGCTACACTGCTACTGCATTAGATCAATACAATATTCTTTGGTTACTACTAAGCAAAATGTTAATAGTTTTCCATGGCTCTTAACTGCTATTTAAAGAGCATTAGAGCAATTCAAATCATACAAAAAGAAGCAAGACAAACTATGTCCATCTTGATGATACACACGGTAGTGATTTAATTAAAAACTAAATCAGCCCACTCCCCACTGAGTGCAATGCCAATACATCATATAATATTTTTTTCTTCAGTGAAAAGAAGATATAGGAGGATGAGGACACAAACATTATAGGGGGAGAAAAGAAACAAATGAGAAGAATAGAGTTAAGTACAAAAAATCTAACATAACTGCGCCTATAACTTCGTAGAAGGCAATATTAATTCATCCTTCTCCAAAAAAATCAGCTAAAATATGGAACCAACACATAATATGACCACAAAATTTTGATATTCAGCTTCAACAGTCAATATTTCATGTATCATAACAAAATTATAAGTAAAATTGTTAAGTTAGTATGGGGATAATAAAAAGAAAGAGAAGTATTGTATGCATTACCTCTCCAACGTATTCAATAAGAAACTGGCCTTGAGCTACATTCTCAATTGCCTTCAGTCCATAACCCTTTTTCCCACATTTAAACCACTTCAGGCTAGCATACTTGTGTTTTTGGAACTGAAATCAAGCATTTGCCCGGCAATCATGTCATTTGACAAAAAGACCAAATACTAGTATATTTTCAGTATAAAAAAATCAAGTTTATAAACCTGCTGGTTGGAACAACGGTCCCCGCATGGGCAGGTTCCTTGCACACATTCAATATTAAGAATCCGATTTAGACATTCATCCCCACAGCCCAACTTTCCTTCTTGAGATGGCTTGCAATGACAGACCATTATCTGATACAAGTCCAGAGGAGCAATGAATCAGAAATATAATTCCGATGCACAAATTTGCAAATTCCAAACATGCTTAATTAAAACCTAAGTACTATCCATCATATAAACCACAAAGTAAAATAAAACTTTTAGTGATTGATGTAAAAGCAAAAGAAAGGCATATATGTAGCAATTGGAAGCAAGGCATCAAAGTATACAGTTCCTCATCATACATAAGAGAATAACATAAGGTCAACAATTTATCCATCCTCTGCAGAGCACATCCACTACATAAAAGTACAAAAAAGTTCAATTCATATTTAGGCAGGGGGGTCATGGCCCCATCAAATTTTCTAATTCTCTCTTTTATATGTAATTTTTTTTAAAGACAAAAATATCAAAATTTATGATGAAGGATGAAAGAGTTTTAACAAAATTCACTCAATTTTACAATTTAATTTGACAAATCTCACACAACATATAGATTATGTCTTTGTTATGCAAAAATTTACAATATAATAATAATAATAATATAATGGAAAGAAACTTATATCAAGAGGAAAACATAACCAATATTATTACAATACATAACTTTCGACTGCAAATAGTAATTTTATGACTCAAATCTCTTGGTTTATAAGGGAGTTATTTTTTTACATAAACATGCATTATATAGTGACTTGCAGACATTTTCTAGTCGTGCTGATATAAGTCCAATCATAATTATTCTTCAAAATTCAGTAAACTTGCTATATGTATCTTGTGTGTAGGCATCTACAAAATTTTGAAGTAATCTTACATAAAATTACTATACATGTGAACCTATGTAATAAAAGATTATCAGAATTCTAAATTTATAAAGTGATTACTGCCCAACATTTGAAATTTTACAATAGAAGATTTAAAAATTTCTTTCTAATTAATATTTTATGTATATGGTCACCCCAACTAAAACAGTCTAGCTCCACCACTGTATTTAGGTATATGCTCTAAATGTCAATCAACTCTGATTCAGATGGGCTTCCATTATCCTGTGTGAGGGTATTGTAAAAGTAGCAGTTACCTATTTCACAATATTTTAGGGGGAAAACAATAATAAAATGATGGAAACTTGAAGGAGGGCAAAGAACCCTCCTGAAATAAAACATAATGCATATGTACTTAAGAAAGAAAGAACATATGCACATCAGCACACCAAAGGTCTAAAGTCATAAGAGGAAACCATCATGACCAGTTTCACATTTAAGTACACACTAATCCAACATCGTCACTAGTACACTAAAACATATACATATCTATCAAATTATGTAATATGATAATCATTTGTAATGAATTACAAACTAGAACAATCCAGGACCTCATCAATAGTCTGAGTTTTATGGCTACGATGCAGAAATTCATTGGTCAAAATATGGGTAAAAGTTGACTCCTGGGAAACTGCAATGCATAAAGGAAATTAAACATCAGACAATAAGATAAAATCACATTCCTAAAAACAGTCTAGCTTCAAGCTTAAATTTCATTTTAAAATAAAAAACTCCTGGGGAACTTGGTAACAAATGTACATACCTAACGGAGGCCGATATTCTAATTCCTTAAAATTTTTGGAACCTTCATATGCATCTTCTTCACCCGAGGCATCTGATAATCCCAACTCCGCATTAATCTCTGCATTTGACTTTTCTTGAGGGATAGCACAATCAGCAAAGGCTTTATCACTGCTGTCCTTACATGTCCTTCAAAAGAATATCACCCATGACAAGATGCTAGTTATTTATACTATGAATATTATGAATAAGGTATTTGCTTATGTACCTCTGTATGCAAAGACATAAGAGGATTTTAGAAATATAAATCATGACTAATTTTACAATTAAAACCCAGATAATGACTGAAGCACATGGCCAATTAGTTACAAGTGAAGTCAATTATGAAAAAATATATTACAAACAGATACATATCATATTTTGCCTCTTCAGCTTCTAATCAAGAATTATAGAAAAATAATAATGAGTAATATGAATAAACATGGTATACCAGGTGCAGTTAGTTTCATCAATTCGGTCTGCAAGCACAGCTGGAATTCGCCGCCACTTGTGACAATCATCACAACGAACCCATGCATTACGGGGTGATAGAAGTTGCTCCCCATAACCAACACCAGACAGCATGTCCAAATTAGATAAATTGACCGATACTCTGTTGTCATCAGCAATAATTTTTCCAACAGCATCCAGCTTATGATTTCCAGCATTTTCTTCTGAGACAAAAAAAAAGCCTATTGATGTTTAATTTCTCAATCCATATAACTAACAAATAAGATAAAGAAATAATAAAATAAAGATTTAGATAGTCATTAAGGACCCAAGGTCATTCTCAGATGAATCCAAAAGCTACCTGGATGCAGGCAATCTTCCACTTCACATGTAACTTTAAGAGAAACACCTTTTCCCTTGACTTTGCTCTTATTAATTGCCTTTATCTGTTTCTCCTTGCGTATACCAGCAGTAGTCTTTTTCCTGCCAGTTGAGTCAGAAGCTTTAGATTTGGTCTTGCTAACTTTACTAGCTCTAAGACTTTTAGGTAGTTTACGCTCCAAAGGTCTTGCAGATGACAGCATATTCTCAGCAACCAGGGAATCTGAAAATCCATGGTCAACAGATGGTTTGTCACTTGTCTTAACGTCCGTATGATTTTTAACTTTCAAAGCCTCAGTGGAGCCTCCAAGTTCAGTCTCTACAGAAAGAGGCAATGATTCTGGGGACAATTCTTTACTGCTCAAAGATTTGCTTATATCAGTGGGCAATTCCAAAGAGCTGACCACATCCCTGCAATTTTTCTTACGTCTGTGATTCTTTGAATGCTTAGCTCTACTATTCTTATGTGGACCTTGTGATCCATCTTCAGTGATACAATTACTTGAACAAATAACTTTCTCTTTGTTCTTCCCTCTCTTACTGATGGTAACATCCAATTTAGAATTTAATTCTTTAGAAGAACCTAAAACAGCATGATGTGCATCTTCTTGATGTTTTTCTCCAGCCTGGACTTCGGGAATTGAATTGATAACTTCAGAATCAGGTGAGGTTCCAGGATCCATACCCTTGTTATTGATAGGTTCAATCAATGCTTCAACCACCTTCTCTGGAGGAACTGCAAGACAAGGTTCCTCTGCATCCCCATATGACTTCTCTGTTATTTCAGTGGTTTCTAAGGGGTTATTTGCAACTTGTTCATTTAGAACAAAACCATCCTTGTCCAGGTCATTATTGAAAGATTCTGAATGGCCCAAAGCCACCACTTCAGAAATTTTATCATCAGCATTGCCAGCTACTTTCTGAGAACCTGAACCAGACCCCAAATAGGAAGCAGAAGCCAAGCCATCAACAGACTCTGGAATCAAGACATTTGAGCAACTTAAATCAACTTCTTTCCCAAATTTGATCTTCAGACGAACACGAGTAGTTGAAACAGAATGCTTCTGTACTGAACCCAATGAGGTAGTACTTGCACCATTCTTAACCGCTTTCCCACTTTGAGGCTTGCTTCTAGCCTTCCCCAATTCTTGGCACACAGCTTCACCATCTCCAAGCTCATTATCTTGCTCAAAAAACTGTTCAATATTTCCAATCAATCCCCAGATAGAAGAACGAGCTGGTTTGGAGAAACAACTTCTTTTCTTTCTAGCAGCCTCTAAGTTTAGCTTCATACCCCCATTTGGATGTGTAACCTTGGTTTTGTTCTTGCATTTTCTTGAAGCCTTTTTGGTTTGTGTCTTACGGCCAAATTTAGTTCTTCGACTATTCCTTTGAGAAGGTAACGGTATGCCTTCAGTGATACCATCAACTTCAACAGCTTCTGTTCCATCATTATCCATCTGCCCTTGATTGTTCACAGCATTATTATTATCAATGGAAACATCATCACCCTTAGACTGTTGATCAGGAACATCCTTTGCAGAGCAGTTGGTAATTAAAGCAACAGAGGGCAGACCTGATTCTGGAGAAAATGGTTTTCTAAAGGTAGAGTTGGTAGTTTCCTCTGAGGAACAGTCCTTCAATTTACAGGCATCATCTTCTATTTGCAGCATGCCATTCTTCATTTCATACTCTGGATCCAACAGGGCAGGCTCACAAGGAAAACCAACTACAGGTGAGCTCCCAACAGTCTCATTGCAACCTGGAGAGGATGATATTTTTACACATGAATTAATGTTGATGATTTCTTCACAAGTACTATTTTGATCCTCACCATCTTTCGGATCACATGGCTGATCACTTGTGCTCTCTACTTCTGTATCTGTCCAAAATGCCCCTGATGGCACTTCCATAGCCAGAGTAGGAGATATCTGCCTGCAAACATCAGTTTCCTCACCATCTTTCTGATCACATGGCTGATCACTTGTGCTCTCTACTTCAGTATCTGTACATAATGCACCTGATGGTGCCCCTGATGGCACTTCCATAGCCAGTGTAGGAGATATCTGCCTGCAAGCATCAGTTTCCTCCACAATTAGAGCGTCACATTTTTCCACTACATTCAACAAGGGATCAGTATTTCTCATAATTTCCTCCTGCTCACTTTGCCAGTTGCAATCAACTAACAAGTCAGCCATGGATTCCGATTCCAAAGACACTTCGCAATCCCTGAAATCATGTACATGACTGAAAGCATCAGCAAGAACACCAGTGACATCGTTTTTGCCTTCCACGACAGCCAAATCATCTCCTGCTGCAGGCAATACATCGCTCTTATCATCCTTCTGCTCATCCTGTTGAGCACAATGCCTCTGTGAATCATCAGTAATTAAGGACCACGACTCATCATCCTTCTGCTCATCCAGTTGAGCACAATACATCTGTGAATCATCTGCAGTTAAGGACCCCGAAGGCAGATCAAAGTTACCCTCATCCAGAAATCTTCCCTCTGAGCCACTGTTTACACAGGGAACTTCAATGCTCCCACAAGAAACCCCCAAATAATTCTGGCAATCATCTTCGGCAGATTTCTCCAGTGGCAACAAATCAGCATTTTCGCATTCACTCACCAAACCCAAACCCAAACCCTCTCTGGACCCCTCGGTAACATCAACACATCGTTTGGAACAGACACGGTCCTCTCCCAGACAACCATCAATCACAGTGGAGAGCTCAACATTAGAGTCCACCACATTGCAAGCCTCTTCCTCTAAACAAGACTCCTGCACAACAGAAACAACCTCCTGCTCTTGAACCTCTAAGCACAAATGCTGCTGCTGCTCAATAATAAACTTTTCTGAGGGATTATCAATGGCAGCAGATCTCCCACACGACCCCATCTCAACCATTCAAAAACCATCAACAACACCACAGGCCACCACTAACCCTTCACTCTCTGATTAACTTCAAAAAAAAAAAATGAGAAAACAAAGAAAGGCAAAAGAATCACTAAAATGCATCACCGAATACCTAACCACACAACAACCAAAACGAAACGGCACCTCGAATTAAGGCAAAGTAGAGAAGAACAGTACCTCTACGTGAAAACCATTGCCCGCAAAGAAAACCCTAGAAAGCGGCATTATCCTGAGACCCCCCCTCTGCACGGAAAGTGAGGCAAAAAAATCAGATAAAGAAAACCCTACTTGCAGAAAAATGCAGACGCTATCACGAGTTCCTAGGTGCAAATACGCTACGACAGTAATAATATAAAGCCAAAATTGAAAACAAAAAAATTAAAAAAGAAAGAAAAAAAGAAAAGCAGAAGATTAGCGATATTATTACCTTTTCTCAGGATGTGCGAGATTGAGGATAAGGAGGTTATTAGGCTTAGGCTTTTTTTTCAACAATGGTTTTTTGTTTTCAGAAAATAAAAGATAATAAAATGAGAAATATTCTTTTCTTCTTTTCCGTCTGGGTCGAAGAGAGAGAGAGAGAGTTGGGTCTGCGTCGCGCGCAGAGAAAGAGATGGTTGGTGAAGTTATCAACGAAAAACAAAAATAAAAACAAAATCCAAAACGGTTTGAGAAAAAAAAAAAAAAAACACACAAACAAAAGAGAGACACTGCTGCTTCCTTCGTTTCTTTCCGACCCAAGCAAGATTTTTATTTTTCTACTATTTCTTTTTATTATTATTGATTATTTATAGTAGTAATACTCAGCGAGGGCCTAAGTTCGATGTTGATTAGACCGTTTTGCCCCATGCGACTCTCATCATCATTCATCAATGTTTTTCTCTCTTCTTTTTTTTTTTTTTACTCCTATGACACGTCACTAAAACCTTGCCACCCATAGTTTTTTTTTCATCAATTTTTCCGGTTTTTTTATCAGTAATTTTTTCCGTTTATGTTTCGAAGGGGATTCGATTATAGGAAAAAGAAATAGTGAAAAATGTCAAATTTTTTAAGATTTTTTTCCTATTTATTTAGCTTTTTGAGAATTTTTTAAAGTTTAATATCACATTGATTAATTTAGCATTTATTATGGATTCAAAAGAGAAAGAAATAAAATAGAAAACTTCACCACCATTTTATCCATACTATTAATAAAAAAAATCCTATTTTTTGTGTCCATATATTTTTAATAATTTTATCATGTATCAGTTTTTAACTTCTACCATTCTCTCCTAATAACTATCTCATGTTGTTAATTGCTTTATTTTAATTTCTAGTTTTTAAAAAAAAATTATTTAAGATATGTAAAGAAACACGAAATGTCTCTTCCTGATTAAAATAAAGAAAAAATTATCTTATTTATTGGTTTCTAAAAACAACAATAAAAAAAAAGATTAAAATGAACACGATGTAGTAATAAATATATAAAAATAAAAAAGAAAAAGAAAGCTTACTTTTGAAGGAGATTTCAGACTGGGGATACTTTAATGCTACGCGCTATAAAGACCAAAGAAATTTTCCGTATTGTCCTCGGTTTGTTCACTTTCGTATTATGTGTTTTGATCGGTTTGTTTGTAGTTTGTGCATATCTTCTCGTTGATAACTTTTTTGTAATTTTTGTAAGGTGATTGGGTACTTATTATTAGTCTCTTCCTATAAATAATAATTATTTCTCCACCAAAATCAAATACTCACTCGGTGATGAGGAACTAGGATAGCATTCATTGCACTGTTTTGGAATAGAAAGAGCTTTTAGAAGTACTTTGAATTGAATAACTATTTTAATAAATGATTACCTTGTGAATTTTGGTTTTTGACAAATAAATCCTCTTAATATTGAGAATAGTTTAAATAGTTAAATTATTTTTTCTAGAATCAATGCATTTTAAGGAAAAAAAAATAGTATTCCAAATAAACATTTTCTCAAAAAAAAGTCCTCCAAGTAAACATTTCCTCAAAAAAAATGTATTCCGAATAAACATACTTGACATAACATTTCAAAAAAAAATTGGAATGTTCATTACAGTATTAAAAGGTTAAAAGGATTTTTATTTACTTAAAAACTAAAAAAAATTCTTTACCTTTCTATTAAATATATCAAATCAATTCCTTTTTTTACGAAAAATAATTATTAAAAAAAAACGGTTGAATTCGACGTCCAAACATATGCGAAAGATGATAGGATTAAGGAACAGGCTTTTTTTTTCAACAACAAAAAAAAAAGGAACAGGCTTTCTACAGCATATTATCAGGAATAATGTTTACATAAATAATTCCTCAAAATAATGTTTACATAAAATAAAGTATTGAACTCTTAAAAAAAATATATTGAAATTCATCAAGTACTTTTTTTTTTAAAGATCATCAAGTTCCTTTTTTTTTTTTGAGAGAAATCATCAAGTACTTAATTATATAACTTTTATCCAATACCAACTTGGACTTTCTTTTTGATTGCCTTGTCTCCAATATGCCTGATCAGCCACAGTTGGAATAATAAAAATATTTTTCTTTTTGGTCCGTTTCCGTTCAATGGCCACCTTACACAGGCCTCAAGTAAGCTGGATATTCGCTCAAAAGCAAGTAAAATAAATATAAAATTCTTAAACTAAATACAAGTCGTAACACTTAAATTATATAATAATTTTAATATAGTATGATACCGTTTTTCAGTTTTTATTATTGATCTAGGTTTTTTAAAATAAATTGATTTTTATCTCTTGATTTCTATGCTTAATTATTATTGCAAATAAATTATAATGAGTTGTTCCAAATAAATTTATATTTAAAAAGTACGTGTTTTTAGTTTTTTTATAAAACATGTTTTAAATTAGCCAAATTAAAATGCATATTAATTATTTTTACACAAAAATGCATATTAATATAATGTTAAAATTATTTGAATTTTTATTTTATGTTAATAATCAATTTCATCTAATCAAATTTTATATACTGTAATTTTATTTCATGTGTATATATAATATAGTATCCTAAATTTTGTTTCTAAAAATAATAAATTAACAATTAAAACCATAAACGTTGTGCTATTAATAAATATTTAATATGTCAAATGAATTAAGTTACATTATTTTATTATATAAAACAAATTAAATAATTATATTAAACAAATTTAATTTGAAAATATAATAATAAGTATAAAATTCAAACACATTCATTTATTTTTAAAATTATTTTTCATTCGAAGGGAAAATATTAAAATAAATTTATTTGAGATAATGTTCGTATTTTTATTTTATATTTATTGTATTTTTTATTATTTACAATTGTATATATTTCATCATTAATGTTCCCAATAGCTATAGTAATTCATACACGGCGCACCATTTATTTTGTTTTTTATAGACAAACCATTTAGCATAAACTTATCTACTTTTTATTAATTAGGTGTCTTGGGAAAAAAATTGGTGGAAAACTCTACTAGGGTTTACGAGGAAAGGGAAAACAAACAAGGGAGAGGAGAATGTGGAAGTGTGATGATGAGTGTGGATATAGAAGAGGGGATTCCCTCTTGGCTCCCAAATCATACAAATAGTTGTTTCTCCATTCAAGAGATACTATTTCTAACAAATTTATATATTGGTGTTCCACTTAATGTATAAATACCTCAAAATGGGATTTATGTGACGGAAATACTATAATGATCAAGATTTTAGATGACAATTCAAACCATTAAGTGGAAAAAATAATGAAAGTCTTAATGAAAATAATACTAAAGGTGAGTTTTGCATCTATTAATGGATAAAATAAAATAAAATAAAAATGGTGATATATGTAAAAAAAATACCAATTGGGAAAACCTGTAAATTCAGGGACGTGGAGAGGTGTGGCAATAAAGTGGAGAAATATAATTGGGATTCTATTTTAAATAATGTCAAGCATGACTTAAGAAATAATATAGTTAAAGATGAGGACCAACCAAAAAAGAGATGACACCAATGGCGATAAATGGATTATTCATGACAGACACGTGCATAATTATGTAGGTAAAAACAATGAAAGTACATGATTTTGGAGCAAATAATGATAGGAGAAGCAGTGCACCAAAAGGGGATTACAAATCATATGTCAAATGAAACATCTTAAAAAGAAACATTAGGCTTATAAATCAAGCTTGGAGTAAAAGTCATATAATAACAAAAATGTTGTAGAAAGGGGATTCCCTCTAGGTTCTAAAATTATACAAATATTTGCTTCTCCATTCAAGAGATACTATTTTTCTACCAACTTATTGTGTTCCACTTGATGTGGAAATGCCAAGAAAATAGGATCTACGTGATGGAAATATCATAACGCTCAAGACTAGATCATACAATCATTAGATGGAATAAATAAAGGTCTTGTTAATGTGAGTAATACTAACGTGAGTCCTATAACTATTAGTGGACAAGATAAAAGGGTGATATATGTGCAAAATGCCAAGAGGGAAAATCTGCTCATTCAGGGACGTGCCAAAGAGGTTTGTCCAGACAATAAAGTGGGAAAATCTCAATTAGATTCTAATTCAAATAATGACAAGCATTCGTTAAGAAGGAATCTAGGTAAGTGTGGGGATCGATCAACCAAAAGGGAATTGCGACGAAGGATTATCTGTGGTAGACACATGCATGACTATATATGTGTGAATAACGAAAGTACATGATTCTTTAGCAAATAATGATAAGAGAAGTAGATTAACCAAGGAGGAATTACAAATTCCCTATCAAAATAAAAGTGTTGAAGAAGAAACAACACGAGGCTTTTAAATCAAGGTTGAAGGAAAAACAATACAATAGTGAAAATGGAGATTTCTTATGCGCTCATAAATCATACAAAATTTGTCTATCCTTCCAAGAGATACTATTATTTTATCAACTTATTGGTGTTCCACTTCATGTGAAATTCCAAAAAAAAAGGAATTTACGTGATGGAAATACCATAACAGCCAAGACTAGATCACGATTCATTAAAGAAATAAATAAAGGTCTTGTTGATGGGAATAATACTAAAGGTAAGTCTTACAACTATTATTGGACAAGATAAAATGGTGATACGTGTGCAAAACGCCAAGAGGGGAAATTTGCACATTTAGAGACGTGACAAAGAGGTTTGTTTAAGTAATAACGCGGAAAAATCTCAATTGGATTCTACTTCAAATATGTCAAGTACACATAAAGAAGAATCTAGTTAAAGGTGAGGACCAACAATCAAAAGCGAATAATACCGATGGTGATACATGGGTTATTTATGGCAAACACATGCATGATTATGCATGTGAGAACAACAAAAATAATGTTTATTTAACAAATAATGATAAGAGAAGTAGATGAACTAAGGAGGAGTTACAAATCATTTATCAAATGAAAACGTTGAAGAAGAAATAATGTGAGGCTTTTAAATCAAGGTTGAAGTAAAAGCGATACAATGATGAAAATATTTATTGGTTTTTTAAATCAAGGTTGTGGGAGAGGGGATTCCTTATAGGTTCCTAAATCATACAAATATTTATTGGTGTTCCACTTGATGTGAAAATGCCAAAACAAATAGGATTTATATGATGGAAATATCATAACGGTCAAACCTAGATCACGATTCACTAATGGAAATAAATAAAGATCTCACTGATGGGAATAATACTAAAGGTGAGTCCTACAACTATTAATGAATAAGATAAAATGGTGATACGTGTGCAAAACATCAAGATGGAAATCTGCACATTTAAGGACGTGGCAAAGAGATTTGTTTAGGTCATAAAGTGAGAAAATATCAATTGAATTCTACTTTAAATAATGTCAAGCATGTGTTAAGAAGAATCTTAAAGGTGGGGACCAACCAAAAAGGAATAACAACAATGACAATAAAAGGCTATTTATGGCAACACGTGCTTGACTATGCAAGCGGGAACAACGAAAGTACATGATTCTTTAGCAAATAGTGATAAGAGAAGTAGATGAATCCAGGAGAAGTTACAAATCCTCTGTCAAAAGTGTCGAAGAAGAAACAACGCGAGGCTTTTAATTCAAGCTTGTGCATTGCAACATATAAGATCATTATCAATATCTTTGTGGCCCACCTCAAGCAAGTCATTTCCATCCTAGCTAATTGCTCGTAATCAATGTAGCATCGTTCCTTGGAGACAAAGGGAAGATCATATCATTACATATAACACATGAAATCTTTCATTTCATAAAGCATGTCTTAAAGGAAAAAATGGATTCATGGTTGTCAACTGGCGAAAGCTTTTGAAGCCTTGAGTGGAGCTTCATCCTCAACACTATCGAGGACATTGGCATTTCCATCTATTTTTGCAATATTATACTACTTTTGGTCCTATATATAAGCAAAATAGTACAAATCATCAAGACCAAAGAAAGTGGTAGTCACATTTAATACTATTATAAATTTAAATTTTATTCTAAAAGTGCTCTTAAGTTTAAATGTTGTAAGTGATGGTCTTCTTTAATGTTAATACTCATAGTTAGTTCAATAAGTGTGTGCTTAGTAAATAGAGTTAGCAATAAATTAAGTATATAAAAGCTATTTAATTCGAAATAAGTTTGAAAACTAGTTATTGTTACTTATAATTAGGACTAAAAAAATATATCATTTGTTGCTTATATATAAGACCAAAGTTTCAAAAGTTTTCATCATATTCCATGCATACTGGTTTTATTCAATGGTCAAGAGTGAAAGAGTCTAGACCTTCCAAAGGCATGTACAACGAGATCCATTGTTCCCATTCTTGTTTGTGTTTGCCATGAAAAGATTAGGCCAACTCATTCACCATGAGGAGACATTGCTTTGCGCACCAGACAAATTATTTGTGCACCCAACACCTTTTATATTTTCCAAAATCACCCCTAGCAAATTTATGGATCCGTAATCTGTATGGACCCATCATGGAATCTGTATGGGTCCATACAGATTACATATTTTTTTTTTTAAAAAATATGTCTTACAAATTAATTTAAAATTAATGATTCATATAAGATTTGAATTTGTGACTTTCAAGTTATTAACATAACACTCTAATAAACTGAGTTAATGCATCAATTATATTATAAAATAATTAATGTTGTTATATAAAACACTAAAATTTTTAATGTATATTTAATACACATGTAAATTTATATAATAAATTTTGTGACAATTACGTAAATTCACATATACATTAAATATATATTAAAAAATTTAGTATTCCATATAATGACATTAATTATTTTATAATATAATTAACTTACTAGTTGAGTTGGTTAGAATGATTAATAACCTGAAAGTTATACATTCAAATCCTACATGACCATTAAAGCAATGTCCACCATGAGGTCCTGAATTAATAACAATTAGAAGTCCATTAAACTCGCCCTAGAGAGGGCCTCGCATTTCACACTATGCTTTGCAAAGCCTCGGGGGAGGTTGACATTCAAGAAACAAAACTCCTCTTCTTTCGCAACATTAACCATATTAGAGCCCACGTGCAACTTGGATTTTGAGCGTCAGAACAAGCACCTTCGAATTCACTTTTGCCTCCAGGAAGACCAACTCCCAATCCTTCGCAAGACAACTCATGCCTTCTCACTAGGTCTTGCAAGCCTTCTCAGCTAATATTTTTCAGTTATTTTTTTACTCAACTTCTCAACTAAACTAACAACTTATTACACAATTTAACTTAGCAATTGTTTTGGAATTAACAATCGAGGATAAAGGATTTCGAGCCAAACTACACGAAAGTAAATTGTAATTTATTACCCTCGGCATTCAGCAATTAACTTACATAGATAAAAATATTAAATTAAATAATAAATAAAGGGTGATACTCACTTTTCTTTTTTTAAGTTATAGTGATACTCACTTGAATCACCAAGTTTTACTTAAAACAAATCTCCAAGTAAATAATATAATCGTGGTCCTAATATATTAAGAATGACAATTTGGTGCATTTTAGTGCTCACATGATTTTACTTTTGCAATGCTGACCTTTGTGGGGTTGATTAGTCTTCTGCATCTAATTTTATTTATTGGGGGCCTATTAACCCAAAAATAATTAAAGAATTGGTGTGCAAGTAGTTAAGAGTAAATAGTAGTACTAGTGTAAAGTGTTTTTATCAGTTAATCATAAACAATTATTATGATAATTAAGCTTATCGATTTTTACTTTAATTATCATAAAAGTCATACTTGCAACTATTTCTGATTAATTTTAGCAATTCTTTTTTCATACTATATAAAAATTAAACTCATGCAAGTAATTAGCATTTCTCCATATGCAACATATATAGCTCAATAATCGTAATGATATGCAGCATACACGTTATATAATATTGATAGTTTCGTAATTAGATCGAATTCAATAATCGTATAGCAAGTTTTAGAGCTACGTACACTACCGAGCTTTAAGAAATACGAATTCAATAATTCTTTTAGATTTGGCTGTTTTAGGCTAGCTGCGCGTTGCATATGCGAATTGAATCCCCTTTTGATCTCGTCAAATCCATTGTTCATGCATGTTTCCAATTCCTTCTACTGCCAAATGCTGTTGCTGCAAGAGAACAATTAAAATACAGTCAGTTACATTAGATGGTTCATGAATTTTCCCGTGAGGATTATACTATATATAAATTTCCTTTTATGAACGAATGAAGCCAGTTACTACTTGGTATTCATAAATGTTTCATAAATACCCTAAACCTAGAATAACCTTATACTAGTATATATTAAAAGCGACTAGAAATTTAATAATAGAATTACGTTTTCCTTATATCTATCTTATATTTAGTTGTAGTTATAATCGGCTAACCTATTTCTTAAAAAAAACAAATTATATATATATATATATATATATATATATATATATATATATATATATATATATATATATATATATATATGAGACAATAAGTTTTGAATCTAAAATTTTATACAAATCATCTAAAACATCCTAAACCCACACTAGCTTGTACGCTAGAGAATCACTATTCTTAATAATATGCTTAGTGATATATATAATAATTTATACACTCTACTAAACTAATGTGTGTTTTAAGTTCAGTCATATTTATTTTTATTTTTGTGATCCACATATATTTCAATTAATAAAACTAAACTTTGCAATTATATATGGAACAGCTGAAACTATACGGTTTACTCACAATACGCGGCAGGAAACATATACTTAAAATGGATGTTAAATCAAATGATACTAGACTCATATATAGTTTGAGTTTAACATGTTTTGAAATGTGTCTACTGAAAATAAAAAATACACTTAGGCATTTGTGACTTTGATAACAAATCCATCAGTATACGGCCGGGCTAGTAGATATGTTATATCAACCATGTGTGAAACAAGAAGGATATCGATCCAAATTAGAAACATGAATTGAATGGTAGAAGTTGCGGACACACATTAATGCATATAAACAGATGGAGGATGCCACGTACCAGAAGGAAACTGAGTTCCTTATTTTGCTCCTCCAAAATCTTGCCCTGAGCAGTATCAAAGGAATTAAACAAGAGTGAATGTTTTTTTCTTTTTTTTTTATCATATATTTCATAAACTTTTACTGCAAAAGACATCATCATCATTATTTATAGAATAATCAAATGAGAATTATAATTGATTATTGTAAAAAATGGGAATAACAAGTACGCACCAATAGCTCTTATGGTTATAAACGCATATCATGTTTTTAATTGCTGATATAAACACTAATTAACTTTTTTTAATGATGAACACTAATCAACTTTTAATCTTTCTCGTTAATATATATACACACACAGTGGAAAAATCTAGACCCACGTACATTTCTCTTGAACATCCTGTGCACTTCCATCTGTGGAACAAACAAGAAAGGTCTGATGAGTTGAAACTTTTAATTTTTGCTGACCAAATAAATATAAAGCTATGATAAGTATATAAAAAAAAATTGCCTTTTTCTCACGGACTCCACTGAGGCCATTTTCAAGGGCATCCTCTAGTGCCATCAGTTCCTTGTAATTGAGTGACGTGATGTCCTCCCCTTTCAAGTGCCTGAAACGTATACACTTGATCAGAAAAATAAGAGATCAAGCTGTTGGATATATATATATATATATATATATATATAGGGTTGCAGTAATTTATTTATAGTTACATATATACCTGAGCTCAATTTGCATGCTGTCATTCTCTTTCTTGAGTCTATCAATTTCATTGCTGAGGTTCTGCGGCGAGTTCAACAACATTATTATTGTTCTAAATCCGAACATATACATATTCTGTGCTCTCACCCCCAAAAAAGACAAAAATGGACGAGAAAGCAAAATTTCTCAAATAAATTAACATTATTATTATTTGCACTAGATCTGGCTGTATAGCTTAAAGCTGGTTGCAATGTCAGTGAAGAAACGTGTAGTCAAGAGAGAAAATTTATCACATGCATCTTTGTTGCTAACTCCTACACCGTTCAGCTTTTGAAACATTTGCAAAGAAAAGGAAGAAAGTGAATATTGTTTTTATAACCAGATCCGTTCATATATATATATATATATACTAACCTTGCCTTTCTTTGTCAATATATATGGAAGTTATAACACTCATCAGATTAAGATATATAGAGGGAGTGAGAGTACATGTTCCAAATGTAGATCTACTCATAGAAACATTGGTTCTTGGGCCTGAACATATTTTTAGCAAGGCAAATCAAGCAAAAACTACTAGATGCTAGCTTTTATAGTTATTCATATTTTAATTTTTTTTAAAGATAAAAAACCCTACCTCATGCTTAGCATCCCAGAGGGTCTTCCCAGAAGCTCTTTGGTATCTGTCCAGAACGTCAATCAACCTTAACCAACAAAAAGATCCAAAGAAAAAAAGAAAGTGATGAGTTTTGAAGATAAGTGGAAAAAAAAGCTATATATTTTCCTGCACTTGAACTCTTCTTGATGAAACAAAGATATAAACAAAGAAGATGAAGATTAAAAAGAACAACTCTTAAATTAATATTACGTGGTGTAGGGGCTGATGTATTCATGCATCTTCCCGGAGACACCAAAGATGATAAGGGAAACTTGAGCATCACATAGAACACTAATTTCCTTTGCCTTCTTGAGGATCCCATTCTTCCTCTTTGAGTAGGTAACTTGCCTGTTGCTTGAGTTCTCAATCCTTTTGATCTCAATCTTACCCCTCCCCATATCTCTCACAACCTTTCTCTTCTTCTCTTCTCCTTCTCTTTATTTTCTTTCTATCTCTTGAGTTTCTTAAATGCTGTGTGGAATGGAGAGGTGGGAAGATAAAGAGGGTATATAGCGGAGCATTCCATTATGGGTTTGTGGATGAACAACTTTCTGAGTGGCACAGAAAGGAAGTGCTTGTTTAAAGTTGTGACAAAGCCAACTCAGCTGCCTTTATTTCATGTTTATTAATTAATTAATTTGGCTTTGTAATTTATCAGTTTTGAACTTGTGATCCATTTTCTTAACCCTTGGTTTCTTTATGCATCTCTCCAATTGGAATTGTTTTAGGGCTCTCATTTCAAAATATGTGAAATTTTAGGGTGTACTTGTTTATTTATCTACTTAAAACAAGGTTTTGGTGCAGGTTTGAGATGATAGATTGGTGTGTTTAATTAACTTTTGTATTGGTGTGTGTGATTGGATTAACTTTTTTAGGGTTTGAATGACGGGTAGTGGAAACTAGTTGTGGGGCGCTCAACCATCAAATCGAAAGGAAGGATTATTATTCTCATTTGTGTGCAAGGAATAAAAGCCTTTTAGAGTAATGTGTAAAAGGGCATAGAGAAAAACAATTAAAATGTTGCAACCACAATGGAATGGAGAAGTCTCAAGCTTATCCATCAAATTAATGGAAGACCAAAGATATATCATGAATTGGAGTTTGGGAAAGCATGTACTAGTAAATAATGGTGACTCCCTGCTTGAGTGGAACCTCTGATTTGAAAGGTGTGGTTGGTAGAAACTGCAACCCTCAAATCACTAGCTAGCTATGGCTGGAAGATTTGCATGACATGACAAACTCAAGAGGAAGAAGTTATGTACTACAGCTATATCTTGCATGCTAACTGGTACAAGTAAATGTATATATGCCTTAAAACAAATTCCGAGTGGTTTTTGAACAAAATTGGACAACAAAAAAATTGTTCCATTAATTTTTAAATGTATATGAAAAAATGAGCGAGAAATAAAAATAATTATAATGTTACATACATATGGTTAATTATTATTTTTTTGTTTGAATAATAAAACTGTATTTAACCTCTCTATAACAAAGAAACCAAATCATATATAGAGAGAGAGAGATAAATTTAAAATTTATTTATTTACCAAAAAATTATTTGACAATTCTATCAAATATATTATTAATTTGACTACAAATAATTATTTTGCTGATGAAACAACCAATGGTGATTTCAAATATAGATTCATCGATGATCTGTTGTCTCAAAGATTGGTTTAATTTGGGGGTGACACGCTTAATTCAGCCCGACAATTACAGCAGTTATGTTAAAGAAATTAATAGAGGTTTAATTTTTAAACAGACCTAAAAGCTTTTATTAGGTCATAACTATATAACACAATATAAAATCTCTCTTGAAATTCTTCTTTGGTCAAAATTTAGTACTTCTAAATCTAATATTTTTGCTTACCTTATAGAATTAGAAGTAGCAAATATTTCTTATGTCACACATTGCTATTTTTTTAGATTGAAAATATTTCTAAAAAAACATGAAAAAAATATTAAATAATAGTGAAATTATGTGTCATAAGAAGAGAATATAATAAGTTATTTTTTATGAAATTAAAACTCAAATTTATAATATAAGTATTAATATAAAAGTAGATATTATGATAGACTTTTCTTGAGACATAATTCAGATCATGAATCAATAATGTCTATTATATATATATATATATATATATATATTATAAATTAATATTAATTTTATATGATAAATTCATGAATAAATCAATGCATTAGTTTTTAATCTAGCATTTATGGGTTGTTACAAATTTCTCTTGACAGATAATCATTATCAGCCTTTACTATTAAGCGGTGAACCAATTGACATGAGTTGTTCAAATGAATTAAAATTAAGTCTTTTTAGTGGACTTAGTCCATAAAAACTGGTGCAAATCAAGTTTTCACTTGTCTTTGGCCTTATTTTAGTAATCCAAATTAAATTTATGTCTTTGACCTTGAATTGATATAATATGTGACTTGCACCATGCTTGCAATAAACTTAGCTCGAACCTCACTTGATGAATTATAGGAATAGGATGTTTGAGCTTCAAATATATTGAAGTCAAGCCTTTTTATCACAATCTAATAATGATTCAATCTTAAATCATTATGCAAAAAGTTCATACACATCAGATTTGAGCTTCATTTTAGAAGCTTAAATTGAATATGAACTTTTTAATTTGATCTATTATAGTCTACAACCTACATCAAACCTGTGTTCGATCCAACTTGAACTCGTTTGATGAAATATTAGAGTTAAACATAAACTTAATTTGGATGAGACCTTTTTGTCCATGATGCACAATGAGCTTGTGACCAATTCCACACAAACTTGTCTGATAAAAAATGTAAGACTTATACTTTAAATTTTAAACACAATTAAGTATGAGGCGTTTAACCTTTAAACTTTTTCTTACCCGCTCTTATTCCATATACCTTCCCATCTCACGTGAAGACTAAAGAGTCTCATTTTTTTTATAAAAAAAATAAGGTTGACTACAAGTTTTTAAAACTAGAAACAAAAGTAAAATTATAAAACAAAAAATTAAAAATTAAATTAAATTATTGTCAAATCTTGACTAAATTCAATATCAATATATAAGAAAAACACACCCTAAGCATTTATATAAAAACGCATTTGTTGATCCCACGCAGAAAATGTTTAATTCAATATCAATAGCATTATCTAACAGGTGGTGCAGGAGTCTTTGATTGTTGCGATGCAGTGACCAGTATACGTGTGGAGGCAAGTCAAACACATGAAAAAGAGATTTTGATGAGATGTTATTAGGACGAAACTGCTAGGCTTCAGCTAATGCCAATCTATACGTGTACTTAATTTAATGCATATACCCCTTTTTCTTGTTACCTTTTTTTCTCCACTTCTTCAAGTTCTATTTCAGAAAGCTGCTCTTGTTAGGAAGCTCATAGTAAGGTTTTGATTTAACACCATCTAATCTATAGTATCTATATATGCAGGCTAGGATGCAGGCATTGTACTCAAAGTTAGTTGACTACTACAGTGCAACCTCCACAATATGACCTTAGGATAAAGGAAATATTCCCTGCTTCATTTTTTGCGTGCTACAATTTCAACATCTCATAGCTTCAATATTTCATCTTATATGATGATATGGGGTCATCCTTTCCTATGTACATTTATGGATATGCCTGGAATGGTAAGAGCTGAAAACATAGCCAGACCCTAAAAGAGATCGAATTGAAGTAGAGACTAGAGATATTCTAGTTATACCCAAATAAACATCTTAGCCCTTGACATTTTCACCATTCACACTGTTAGAGCCTTTAGTGGTAACTAATTTTGTATTGTTTTGAAATAAAATTACTTTTTTTTTCAGAAGCTTTTGTACTTATTTGCTAGAAATGTAGCCATTTCTTTTATCATCTGTAATACGAACTTAGGTGTTTGGTTTTGTGAATTTGAATCCGAGTTGAAAATGTAGTTGAAGTAGCCATCGTATGAGGAATCAGCACCGAAGAGAAGGGTTGCGTGTTTTTTACTCGATTGCAAGCATGTAATGTGATCCCACTTCTGAGATGCTTCGTGAAAACTAGACTGAAAAAATGAAATGAAAATTTTCACTTAGATTAAATGAATCAAATAGAACATAAAAAATGAATGGAAGCATTTAATTCCATTACTGAAATAAAATTACTTCATACAAAGGATACTTCATGAAATAATATATATACTGTAATTTTTTAAATAAAATTAATTAACTTTTTTTTGTTACTTCCATTAATAAAATTAATTATTTGTTACAAAAGACTGTAATTTTAACTAAAATTCAAATAAAAAATGTATAATTGTAACCAATAAAAAATATTTTGAAGTTTGAACTGTGATTACGTTTATTCATTAGCATATATACATGTGAAGAAGAAATTATATTCTATTCTTAATTCACTAGGTTTGATAAGAGTTTGGGGCAAAACCAAACTATATCCAGATAACAGTCAACTGTAGTTCACAACAGCAAATTGGCAGATCACTCGTCACTCTCACAATAGATTTCTGAATTCCAACAGCCGCATCTTCAATAAGTTACAACAAAATATACATATGATCAAGCAGCCAGCACACGATTTCAAAAATGAAAGGTTAAGTCTAATTGCCGGTCAGCACGTGCTCAAGTTTGACCTCCCTGTCATGCTGTGTATACCCATGAGGCACTCTTAGAATATCTTCTTATCACTCAAAACCAATTTGAAATGCTGAAGTCTCTTAGCTTTCTAAGATGTCTCTCCATTTCTTCTCTGCTATGCTCCCACTCCTGCTTTTCTATGACAGTCGTTGGATCCTCTTTTTCACTCTGCAAATAAGATGGTATATCAGAGGTGCAATTGTAATGTAAAGATAAATGACTCATTAATGATTATTGATTCAGGAAAGAAATAGTCACCGCATGTATTATTTTGAAGGAGCTCCCACGATCAGATATAACAAGCAAGTCACTCCTTCTATCTCTTGTTCTCCCTCCAGGAGCTGTTACCTACAGAAGACACATTGATAATTGATGATTATTGATTAGTGTAAATATTAACTTCACGGACACGACAAGTCAAGAATGTCTGACAATTATCCATGTTAACTAATGACACCTGCCTTACAAAAATAAGCCTGGATGGGGAGAGGGTGGGAGGAGAGAAGGAAAAAAAGATTCCCTTGTTTATGAGAAAACCATACTTATGCACTTGTAAGCTACAAGTGCAAGAGCCATGTAATGCAAAGAAATCCAATCAGGGTAACGAGTTCTAAGTTCTAACACATCAACTAGAATTCCCTAGTTTTGGTTGGGTTCTTTTGTTTTCTTTAGACAGTAAAATGTAAAGCAGGGTCATTTCCAGAAACAACTAAAACAGCCATCTTCAGAGACATTCTTCAAAAATAGTTTACCAGAGAAGGAAACTTTTCAATCCAAAAAATTCTAAATTACATATAATAAAAATAACGTATAGCCTATAAAATTGGAAAATCCATCTGGAATCACCCTGCTTAATTGTAGTATGAGAAATCATATAGCAATCAATATAACCAACACACAAAATCACATGTATAAACACAATATCCATCTCAACTCTCAACCAACAGCTAGAAGTAAGCAGAGGTGGGAAAAAACAAGATTTCCGAGCTCACATCAATAGTTTGGGACCTAACTCACCTATGATCTAAGATAGGCTTTGATACCATCTTATAACTCAACGCACAAAACTTGCTTATAAGGTGAGAACTGCTCAAACTTTATGACAATGACATTGGTTATATTTCTAGTCGATATGGGATTACAACTCGTCTATGTATATAGAAAAAAACCATTCAACTTAGAACTTGGCATGAATACAATAAATTAAACCAGAGCTTTTTATTTCTTCTCAACATCATGTGATGCTATTTTACAGGATTTTAACTAAGATTCTAGAGCTATATGCAAGAACATTAAGTTTAAGCAAAAGTGCACTTCCATGAATATAATGTCTAGCATTAGCAAAGAAATTGTTAAACAGTAAAACAATAAAGGTAATCTATATTCAAGGCTGAGAAAAAAGACTATGGAAGACAAGTAGTTGCAACAGCCAGCAGAGAATATTTCAAAAGCAACTAGGCTGAGAATTAACAAACAATTTTTTACCAAAACTTTGGCTCTGGTAATTGACTTGGATTTGGAATCAATAACATAAATCTCTTCAAAATCAAGCACAAACTCAGAATCACCCTTCCTTCGATTTTTGTAGTGTTTTGTCAAGTACACCTGTAACAGGAAAGAAGTCCTATGAGGGAGACATTCTAGCAAAGACCAAGAGCATCATTTCAGTAACTATGTTAATTTCTTTTTTACAATGATTGGACTTATTGCTACAAATTTATAATAAATTTTCCTCTACTACAATACCTATAAGGAAAGATGCAAGAAACAACTAACATCTCTAAGGAGAAGGGAAAAAAATCCCCACATAGTCAAAGCCAGATCAGAATTTTCACAGCTTGTAGTTGTAGCAGGTATTTACGCATAAAAGTAGGAATAAATTCTCCAGAGGCATTAAGACTAATAGAATGATATTTACCAGCATTGTTAGTTCATATCTTGTTAAATCGTCTAATATTCCTAAAATCTTGCCTTTCAACCCACACTCCAACTAAAATGAAGCAAGATATATATGTGTGTGTGTGTGTGTGTGAATGTTTTAACTCAACTAGCAATCCAAATTAAAAGTGACATGTCAAGCATACCTGTTGTAGTTATTCAATACAAAGATGCACAATTGAGTTCCACCCTTTTTGCCATATAAACTCATTAAAACACTCCCTTCAATCATTTAATCAGATTCATTGTCCTAATTCCTAAAGCACAACAAAGAAACCAACATGTACTTCCAAACGCTAGTCCTTGTGAATCAAGAACAAGGACTAGATTCATAAAAACAATTAATCAGTCTCCTAGGCCCAGAGGAAGATACTTCACTCAGTTCACAGGTAATTGATCAAGCTCATGCAGATACAGCATTAATTCCTCCAATCTCACCCTATACTACCTAGAAGTCACATTTAGTCTTCCTTTAATAAGTATCCATCTTATTCTTAAATCCCCAATTTTCATTAAAATTGTAAGAAGCACAGAAACTGTATAATTCACATATTACTTACAGCCTGAAACAGAACAAGCTGGCCATACCTTGAGGATCTCCCTCTCAGTTTTATACAGAGGATCTCGCGGCGCATCAATAGGTGGCTCTGTCACATTGTAGCTTCCATAATCACTCTGCGCACATCTAATGTACTACACATTTGGCCAAAAAGACAGTATCCATTAAAGAGAGAATTTAATTAAGACCAAAATGTACCGATTGCCATGAATGTAATATGCAATATTATAGAGTTTTGTAATAAACTAATAATGAATTACTTTTAAAGTCATATCTAAAGGAATTGAAACTTACCTTCTGCGGCATTGGAGCGAGAACCTTGGGAACTGAATAAACATCTGTATCTGGAGGAGTAACATACATCTACGAACAAAGATTCAACTCAACGGTGAAAAGTTGAACAACAACAAAAAAGAAGAAGAAGAGGTAGAATCGAAGTGTAGAACCTCTCTGAAGTCGTAGACATCGTTGTCGGGGTCAGGGGGCTTGCGAATGAAGAAGTCGCAATCGACCAGGCAAATCTTGTGGAACTCGTCCTCGTTGATTTTGTAGTCGACGACGGTGTCGGAGTGCCAGCCCTGCGTGGACACGAAGCTCTTGCTCTCGACGACGGCGATGTCGTCGTCTCCAGCGGCGGAAGCGGCGGCGGCGGCGGCGGGGACGAGGGGGTCGTACTCGATGTCGAAGTCCTTCTTGTTGTCGAGCTCCTCCATTTCGTCCTCGTCCATCTCGTAGTGGTCGGGGCCGCCGCCGTCGCCGTCGTCATCGTCGGCGCGGGTTAGGAAAGGGTTGTGGCGAGATTTGGAGGGAGGGCGGAGGAGAAGAGAGGGGTTGAAGAGTGGTTTGAGAGGTCTGAAGGGGAGGAAAGAGCGAGGTGGGTGGGGATTGAGAAAGAGGGGTGGTGAGGAGAAGAACAAGCTAGAGCTAGTCATCATCGTCTCACTGCTTTGCTGCCTTTTGGCACCAGGACTTGATGTCAAACTCTTCCTTTTACTAATTATTTCAAATTTCAATATAGGTCATTGCTTAAATAATATCAAATTTATTCATCCTTTTTTTAATATTATCTTGGACATGTGGGAATAAAATGTATTAAGTTTAAAAAGAAAAATATTTTTATCTAAATCGCTTTTTGGAAAAACACTTATTTAAAATTTAAACAAACCATTCCATTATTTGACTCCATTTAGTAGAACATGAATGTAAATGACAACAAGAATTTGCCTATCTCATCTCCATCAAGGTGGGATGAGTTAGGTTGGAGTTTATAAAAAAACAGAATAACAAATGGAATCTAATGTCATCCTCATCAGATCTTGTAAGGTTTAGAAAAATCTACAGATAACTCATCTCATATTTTTTAAGAAATATTTGTTCATATGTTTTAAATAAAATCATAAAGTTTTTAATTATATGATATATATATATATATATATATAATTAAATAAAGAATATTATTTAAGAATTAAATTATATTTCTAGTGAAATGCATAATTTTCAATTTTGCTATAATTAGTATTAAAATTATATTATTATTTATTTAAATAGTAAAATAGTTATTTTAAATTTAATAATTATAAAATATGAAATATGAAATAATTATATAATTAAATAAAATAATAATATATCATTAATAATTATTAAAATTATAAAAATGTAGGTGACATATTTAAGGCTAGATGTATTAAGTAAAAAAAGTCAACTTCTACCACTTACATTTGCAGGAACAAAATTTGTATGATCATAATAATTGTTAGGTCAAGTTGACCCAAAAGGCCTTAATGAACTGGCCCCTTTAACACAAATCTCATTCCCATTTCTCTCTTTTCATTCATGTGATGTAATCACCACTAGATCTTGCCCAAAGGAGAGACACTTCATAGTTCATAACAGTATAAAAATGTATGAAAACATAAAACTAGAACAAAGCTATTCCAATCCAGTTTTACTTCGATCCGACCCGTAAGAAGCCACCCGACCCAGGTTCCTTTTCCCTCCCTGGTTTTTTCTCGGAAAAGAGCGAGCTAGGAATTTTTTTTTACGACCAAACTCGAATTGCAGTTAAAACCCCAACAGACACACTCCAATTATTCGATTTTTCTTTATTTTTCGTCAATTAATTTTAGAATCCCGCGCAATCTATCTGGACCAAGAAATTCCCTTGTCCTCTGTGTAATGTTTCTTCTCTCTCGCGCCCTAATTATCGAATCTTTGTATCGATGAATTCGGTGTTTCCGATGGCCGAGGAGAAGAGGGCGTCGTCGTTCGTGAAGAAAGGCGACCGGCAAATGTTCACGGTGGAGCTCCGGCCAGGTGAGACCACCATAGTTTCGTGGAAGAAGCTGTTGAAGGACGCTAACAAGCCCAACGGATCCACTTCGGTGCCACAGTACGTCGCAATCGCTCCGGTGAGACTTTTCTTCCATCTCGCTCTGTTTCTCTCTAGACGTAGTTTCCGAGAGCATTGTTAATTCGCTGCCATATGTGAAGTTTTTTCAGCTTTCGCTATTGGTGTTTTCGCTTTGGTGCTTTGCATTGTGGCGCGGTGTTGTTTTGGATCGAATTTTGGTTTTGATAGGGGTTTTGTGCCAAACTGGAATCGTTGTTCTTCGAAGCTATCAATTCTATTTGATTTTTAATTCGTTATTTTGAATGTTGTTGGATATGCCTTTTTACCCTAATATATGTTCCTGTTTCAGCGTTTTCTGGGCATGATGTAACTTATACGAGTTGCGTAGATTTAAATTGGTATAATTAGAGTTCTAAAATGTGAAATAGGATTGTAAGAGCAATTATTCTGTGTTGTTTGTGAGGTAAACCAGTTTCGGAGATGTGGTACTGAGTAACTGAACTTTATTTCATTAGTTTAAGGCAATTAAACCAGTTCATACTACAATAAATTATTTGCAGGATTCCCCACTATTTAACAAGCATCTGTTTGATTATCGTACTTCAGGTGTTGTTCTTTAGTGCATATTTTCGTAATGCTTCTTCTAAAAAAATTGCATAATGCTAGGAATTTTCTGAAATCAGTTTTACATGTCTGTTACTAGATACGGCTGGACTACCATGATCTAGTAGAGTCTTTAATATTTGAGAATCATGTAAGGTGTAGTAGTAGTAAGTGGATGTTTACATAAATTTTATTTTTTGGTACCAAGTTCTTTTGTTTTGAATTTACTCTCATAATTCTTAAACATGTGGTATACAAAATTATTTTTTCTTCTTCTGTAACATAGTTGTATTAGTCAAGGTAACCAAGACTTGAATGCTCTAGGCTTTTGATGCCAAGTTCTCTCTCATTTCATGCTATTGTTCAAAGAAAATTATGGGTTGTCTTATCCCCCACAATTTATTTTGAAATTATGGGTTGTCTTATGCTTCACCATTTTCACAAGTCTCCGCCCATTTTTTTTAGGGTCAACCTGTTGAGGTCGAAGAAACAGATCCTTCTCAGCCAAACCGTTTCAGTGCTGTAATAGAGAAGATTGAACGCCTTTACATGGTATTTGTATATTGCTTGCTAAGATTGTTACCATATGCTCTGCATCAGCAGCATGAATTAGTTATTTGAAGCATTGATTAATATTATAGATGTGTGTTAATTATTAATTTGTAGCTTCTGTATTGTGAATAAATGGGACCCTGAATCATTTTCAGGGTAAGGATAGTAGTGATGATGAGGATCTGCTTGATGTTCCTGATGATGATCAGTATGATACTGAAGACTCTTTTATAGATGATGCTGAACTGGTAGGTATCTTCGGATTTTTTTTGGTTTATTTATCACTCTCTTGACCTTTTATTGCCAAGACAGGAATTGTACTGTTCTGTTTAATGGAACTTTTTTTATATTTCTTTTTTATGCTCCTAAACTGTTCATTATGCAGGATGAATATTTTGAGGTTGATAATTCTGCAATCAAACATGATGGGTTCTTTGTAAATAGGGGGAAATTGGAACGCATGTAAGTTTTGCTGTTTTAAAAAATATACTTTGAGCATTACATTTTGTTCTTTTCAAACCACACACGTTTAAAGCAAATCATAGAAAGGTTTCTTTGCAACTTACTTATTTTATTTGTGGATCCCTTTTCATTTCTGAGGTTGGTCTCTTATTATCATTTTATTGTATTTGCTGTTAAATGACCTCTTTTTAGCCATCTCAGATTATTCACCAGTCATAACATTTTTGCTTTTTTGAATATCTATCAACATGCTTGTCTTTATTAGATAATCTAGTGTTGTTCTTTATTTGTGTTCCTAATGATGTTATTAGCATTATCTTTTGTTATTAGTAAACATTCTTTCCTTTGACACTTGACCACAAATTTGTAGTGATTTAATGAATATATTTTGTTGAAGATTGGAGTAAATGAATTGTGTCTTAAAAATTATGAATTGTTCTTATAGATTGTTTTTTCTTTTTATATTACAAGAAATGAACCTCCTGTACTACCTAATCAGCAACCAAAGAAAAGGCGCAGAAAAGATATATTGAAGAATGCTGGTGAAAGCAATGATGGTCATGGATCAAATAAAAATGTAAAAGTTGGCAGGCCAGCATCTGCCAAAACAGCTTCACTACAGGCAAAGAATATGTTAAATTCGTCTGAGAATTTAGTTACACCTGGTGAACATATTGAAGACTTGAAACTTCCAAATCAACCGGACGTCTCTGGAATTATTTCGAAAAGGAAAACTGCTGATACTAAACCAATATTGAACCCTTCTGTCTCTTTGAAAACATCAAGTGATGATGTTCCTGCTGTAACAGATGCAAAAGATGCTGACAAGCAGAAGATAGGAGCTTTTCAATCTAAGAACATTAGTGATAAATATAAAGATGACAGTGGATCATTTGATGCATCTCATCATAAATACAATGAAAAAAGTGCTTATGCTCATTCCAAATCCCAAGCTGGAAGACCCCTAAGTAATATTGATGATTTGGAAAATATCAATCGGACAAAAGAAAAAAATGGTATGCGTGAGCTGCCAGATCTTAACTTGTCTGAGGGAAAGTCTGCTACCCAAGCAACAGTAAGTTTTTATTTCTTTTGCTTTTTTGTGTCTCCCTTTTTATAATTTGATAAATAATTTGAAGAAACCAGCGATACCAAAAAAAAAAGAGGTGCTCTGCAGTGCAGTGCTTTCTTCAATTCTTTTTTGCTATTAAACAAAAGGGTTCATGATAATTTTAACCACTGCCTTCCAAATGATCATTTTCTTAGTAGAATCACTTTCCATTGCAACTAAGAGATGAAGTCCTAGACTGAAACTGAGGGATAACATGACCCATGGTTGGAATACCTATGAAAAATGGATTATTTCAATAAATCAGTTTTGTTTATAATCAATTGTTGTTATAATTAATTATATGAAATTAGTTGTGTTTGATTATGTTAGGTGAGAAATGATTTTAAGATATTCTATTTTGTTTGGATTGTATATTTGTATATAAGAATCAGTTTTTACAGTAAAATTACAAGTATGAAGTTATTTGTAGTAGTTGTTTTGTATTTAAAATAATCAATTGTTGGGGATAAAATGGGAAAAAGGAAAGTTAAGCAAAAAAAATAAGCGGATAGTTTTCAAGCACACACTTCAAAGCCTTTTACCATAAAAAAGCCCTTTTTTAATGTCACTTTGATTAATTTACCAAACATACCCACTTTTTGTAGAACAGCTTTTATTCTTGGATTTTTTTTCTCCCAAATATAATCTAATCCAAACATGCCCTCTGTGTGCCAGATGAACTTAGAGCTGAATTTCCCAATGATGAGCCAATTAATAAGGCAAAAGAATAAGCACTGCCGAATCCCTTTTCTTTTGCATAAAGATGCTATGTAGATGTTAGGCAATAAGCAGATGTTGTCATTGTTGCTTCAACGGTTCAACCCAGTCCTTTGACTAGTTCTCTTGGTTTTCATGAAGTATGGTTTTTCATTTAAAACAACATTCACCTAATCTAAAGGATGCTTAGCATACATGGGTTGGGTTGTGTTATATTTAGAAGGAATTGAAGTGATGAAGTAAACTATCCTTTTAACCAGCACACTGTGAATTATACGTTTTTGTTTCAATTACTGTGACAGTGATGGTGAAAGTTATGCATATGGATTTTGGAATTGTATGCATTAAACTATATATGTTTTATTAGTTCCTATCTTGTTCATGAGTTCATTTGAATGTTATGCAGAAATCTGAAAACATGCACAAGAAAGAGGGTTCTAGTGTTAGGCCAAAAACTTCAATGCTTGAAAAGGCTCTTTGTGAGTTGGAAAAAATGGTTGCAGAATGTAAGATTGGATATTTATGTTCACATTTATCATGGATAGGAATTGTGAAATGTTTGTTTCTAATGCTAAATTTTTATTTTCCTTTTCTTTGTTCCTTTTGAATAATGTTACAGCTAGGCCACCAGCAGTGGATAACCAAGAGGCTGATGCTACATCCCAGGCAGTCAAAAGGAGGTTGCCTAGAGAAATAAAGCTAAAGCTTGCTAAAGTTGCTAGACTAGCGGTACTGGAAAATGCTACTTTCTTGATTTTATGCCTTCTGAAGATATATACTATTTTATATTGTTTACTTAAGGGTTTTGAACATTGTAGTATTAAGTATTAACTATATGTTTTGATTGCATCAGGCAACGCATGGGAAAGTATCAAAAGAGTTAATTAACCGTCTTATGAGTATTCTTGGGCATCTGATTCAGCTAAGAACATTAAAGGTATTACAGCTGTTAGATATAAACAGGCAACCATTTAGTGTTAGTTGTTAGAGTTTCCAACTTTAATCCCTCCCTTTGCTTCTTTTAGCTAACATATATAGTTGAAACCCAACAGTTATGTGGAGTAGAGACTTAAGTATGCTTGTTTTTCTCTTATTTCAATTAAAACTGTCTTCATGAGGAATAAAAATTTCATCTCTAATTTTTCTTGGATATTTTTTTATCTCATAGTATCTTGACATTTGCCATAACTGTTATTCATTGTTTTTTTTCAGTGTAGTTTAGGTTTATTAGGTTCTCTTAATTCCTGAAACTACTTATCTTCTCATACAATGTTTTTTTTTTTCACTGCAGAGAAACTTAAAAATAATGATCAATATGGGTCTTTCAGCAAAGCAGGAGGAGGATAATAGGTTTCAACAGATAAAGAAGGAAGTTGTTGATTTGATTAAGATGCAGGCCCCTACTCTGGAATCCAAGGTTTATTGTAGTTTCCCTTGTTATTGCATTCTTTATCAAATATTGGTAAACCGGCTTGCATGTGTTGTATTTTCACTGATGTTCAATTCTGATGAGTTCACAATGTCTCCAATATGTAGCTTGAGATTCTTTAAATTGTTTGTTGTTGTATCTGTCAACATCATGTGATATATGTTCTTTGGTGTTCTTATGTTTTGCATGTTCTCCTTTAAAATCCATACTATGTCTCCTGCCATCCTTTCTATTGGTTGCTCCTCTTAATAATGGATTCAATGTAATTTGGTATTTGCTCTGCAAACGCTAGTTATGGCAAGGTTACTAATGGATCTTTGGAAAGGGATTTGATTGGTTATAGTTATGATTCTCAATTGTGTTTTCTTTCTATATCTTATTATGTTTGTGCTGTATCTTGATATTCAATCATATTTTTGCTTAACTGATATTTTGTTCATTTAATTTTGGACACATGGTGTTTTTTGGGCACTTCAGCAGCAGCAGAAAGGTGAAGCATCTGGTGATTTTCAAGAATTTGGTCCTGATGGAAAACCAATAACTAAAAGGAAGTTTACTATGGATGCTGCATTGGAGGACAAGATTTGTGATCTCTATGATCTTTTTGTAGATGTATAGATTTGATCTATAGATATTTTCCTTGAAATTATTTTGTTTGTGATAAAGCTTTTTTATTGAATCTTTTTTGTGATTGCTATAGGGGTTGGATGAAAATGCAGGTCCACAGATCAGAAAGTTGTATGCTGAGGTGGTTCATATTTTCTAAATCTTCCTCTCAATAATGGTTTAGCAGAGATACTGGGTTGCTTGCATTGTCTTTTTCTGTCTGAGGACCAAAAACTCAATCAGCTTGGTTTTTGAAATTCTTGACTTATTTTCTCTAAGTTTGATTTGGTTTATTAATGCCTTCTTATCTAAAACTATTATACGTACAGATTATTTGCGTACAAAGTAACATAACAAACTGTCAATTATGAAATCCCTCGTTCTATCCCTAGAAGACAACGAATAAAATGATTTGCAATTTGTTTTGAGGATTTTTTTTTTTCCAACTTTCTTTTTTCAGGAGCATTAGTGCTACTTAATAGACCATATATGTGTATGTGTATACTGAATGTATAGTGTATGTTGTGTGACTTGGGTAAAGTTAATCTGTTTGCATTCTATGGACAAATATATTTATTTTTTAAACTTTCAACTTTCTTGTCTTCAGCTTGCACAGTTATGGCCCAGTGGTTACATGGACAATCATGGGATCAAACGTGGAATTTGCAGGGCAAAAGAGAGGCGCAGAGCACTGTACAACAAACATAAGGTATGCCTTTTGCAGTTAATAATGATTTTTTATATTAGTGATGCATTCTTCAATCTCACCCTCTCTCTAAAGTAGAAGAACAGTCTTCCCTTGTTCTAAAAAGTTTAACTAAGGAAAGAGTTTCATGAACATTGTCTGTGCTCTAGACTGTAGTGTCCTGTCTGGAATTGCAACGTTGGAAACTACACATGCTTGGGGTGGTGGTAGTTAAGGTTGCCAATGTCATATACTTTACCAAAGACCATATAGTGAAATGTGAATAGAAAAATGGATACTTGGATCATAAGGTCCTGCTTCTATCCCTTGTTCTTTTTTAAACATTTCAAAGTCCCCCCATTTTGAAGGTGTGTTTGGATGTTGGGAGGGGAAGAGAAAAAACCAAACTAAAAAGGGAAGGCGAGAGAACGATTTTTTCCCCAGCCCTTCCCGAATGGAAGAGGGAGAAACTCATGTGCCTAACCAAAATCAAGCAGTTGAACCCAATTGAAACCCCAAGCTAAACTGAAACCCAACATGAAACTTTAAGATGAAGTTCTGGTTGTAAGCTAAACACAGAGCTTCAAAACCCAAAGCCGTGCTATTTATGTTCATGGTTCTAATAGTGATAGCCTACCTGTTTAGAATGATATCTATATTTTATCATACTTTTTTGGGATATCAGACAAATGTATATTGGCTGTACCTCTCCTATTGCTGTATTCCTTGCATACTTTAAGTGTTAGAAATATGTATATTAAATGAATGTGTGGCCATACAAGAAAAGACAGGATACAAAATGATTGTATACGAGAAGATATTAGTGACATGTATTGAGGAAAAAAAAACAAAAAATTAGTTTAAGGTGATTTGGACATGTGCATAGAAAGCCATTGAAGGTACTGGTGAGGAGAGTAGATAGCAGGGTTTTTAGCTTTCTGAAAACTAAAAGGGGTAGTGAGAGGCTAAAAAGGACCTGGAGGAAATTATTATAAGGGATCTCATCATGAATGGTATACTGGAGAATTTGGTTTAGTCAATGGTGTTATGTGAGCCTTGCAGCTGATTTCACCTAGTAGGATAAAGCTATTGTTGTAGTATTGGAAGTGTTAGAAATGATGACATACCCAAATTAAAGTTAGTAATGAATGATATATATGGAAACTTCTTTCACCATTTTCATTTCATTGGTATTCTATTTGAATGAACCTAATTAACAACGGAAGAACAACATTTTGATTCTTCATATGCCCGGATGATAGCCGTGATTTGATATCTGACTGCACAATATTGATCTTTTAGTTGATTTTAATTTCATTTGTTTTACTTGTTTGTTGTTAGGATCAGGAGAAAATTAAGAGGAAAAAGTTGCTGGTACCTAAGCAAGAGGAGAATGTTCGATTTGATATCAATTCAATTGCTTCACAGCAGAACCCACGGGAGAGATCAGCTCCAGAGTCTAGCAGTCATGCTTATACTTCAGGGAACAAGCAAGCTTCTAACACAAGCACGACTGGCCGGGTCCCTTGTCCAATGAATGGTCTAAAACAAGAAAAAACAAAGGGAAGTTCAAGCAGTTCCGTGGATGATGTCAGGGCTGCAGATGGTGTTTTGACAAAGAAGGTAAAGAGAAAACCAGAACTTGAGTTGGAAGGAGGACATTTAGGTGCTGAGAAGGTAGCTTCCTTGCAGGGAGAAGAAAGGCCCAGGTCCCTAAAGCAGTCTATAGGGTCACTTCCCACCAAATCAAATCTTCAGCCAACATCTCTGCCTGATCTTGAACAGTCAAGCTAACGTAGTATCATGTAGGAGGTTTAGAGGTTTACGAAGCAGAATGTCTGTCTCATTTTTTCTTTTCAATTTTTTTTTCCTAATTCCCTTCTCTATCAAATAGTTTATAGTTTATTTCTTATCATTTTTGTAATTATATGTCCTTGCAATGTTCTTCGAAATATAGATAGATTTAATGTTATTAGTGATGCACTGGCAAAGAGTTTACGCTTCTCTGAGGCAATTGTTCTTCTCTACTACGCGTACAATTTTGATAGTTAGGGTGTGTTTGAATATACGTTAAAATTATGTTTAACGTGGATCTTACAAATTCTTTGTCATGTTTGGTATCTAGGAGTGTGTGCAATGGATAGCAAAATAGTGATGCAAACACAAAAAAGCAAAGTTAGGGTTCCTCTAGGGCTGTTTTTAGTTTTTGATTTTGAAATGTAATTTTTAAAATAAAATATTTTTAACAAAATTGAAGTTGAAATGATTTTTAATTTAGTTTTGAAACTTTTTTACATTCAATTTTAAAATCAAGAAAAAACATTTATGAATTTGGTTTAGTCTAAAAAAAACAAATTATTATCACTAATCACCATCGTGTCATCATTGTCGTTGTCATTGTTGTTACAATTATCATCATTGTTATTATTGTTGTCATTGTTATTAGTATCATTTCATTATTGTCATTATTATCTCGTCAGTATCATCATCCTCACTATTATTATCATCATTGCTGTCATCGTTATCATTAATACTTTTCATTATTGTCACTATTGTTGTCACCATTACCATTCTGTCACAATCATTAGCGATATTTATCTTTATTTTTGTTGTAAAACTTTTTTTCTTTCAAATTTATATCTTTTTATTACTTTTTACTATCCTATCTCACAAATAATATTGGCTTTGAAAACTTTAAGGGTGAAATTGTAGGCATAGACTTGTTTTACATCCTTAGTGTCATTGATGATATTAATATTAAGTGGAAAGTTTTGACAATTGTGCAAGCACATAAAAAAGTTCCTTAGAATTTTGCCAAACTTTTTTATAACAATCTCTAAGTTTGTTACTATTATATATTTTTCTTGCATCTTTCACTACTTTCAACCTTTAGTATTTGAAATAGAAGTAAGGATAATAAGCATTTAGATTTGATGGCGAGAGTTTGACTTAAATGATGATAAGATAGATGAAGTTAATAAAGAACGTAAGTACGTAGACAAATTTATATAACGAAAAGAATTAAAGTATATATTTTTTTCATACATAAATTAATATCACTTATATGAACTAATTAATTTAACTATTGATTATAATAAACTCAATAATCATATCATTTCATGTCTATGGTACATTATTTGACAATTTTACATAATTAAATAAGGTATAAAAACAATAACTAATGTTCATTAATAATAGAAGTAGAGAGGCTAATTCTTAATGTAGTATCAAAATGAAAATATTATTTAATGGGTTTGACTTATTTGACAATGCATGTTAAATTTATAAAAGAAAATTTGAGTTAATTTATCCTAAAAAGACATATTTAAGAGGAACAATTTTTAATGATAACAACAATGATAATAATAACATACACCGATACACGTCATGCTGTCAAGAAGTCAAGAAGGGCAGTGTACATCAAAATCAAAGAAGAGGAGTCATGTCGGTTTCCTCCATTCCTTGGTATCCAAATCCAAACAAACAACATTCCCATTCCTATTTCCAACGAAGTTCTTATTTTCTCTGTGTTGGTGAAACTGAAGTCCCATGTTGGCACGCAGCAGTCTCTGCACGTGCCACATGGTGTTCTCCGTCGACCGGATTACTCCCACCTTCGTGTCTGTGTTTTCTGCCAAGGCCAGAGTGTTGGCTTTCCGCTTCCAATTGCGGAGGAACACAGACCTCGTTACCGCCCAACTTTCCAACTCTTTCGCCTTCAATTTCGGATTGGATTCCCAGGTTTCTTTTAACTCTTTTCTTCTTCACTGTTTCACTGTTACACTTATTCTCAATTTTGAGATAAACCCACATTTCCGTTACGATTAGTTACTGTTTAATAGAACATGATCACAAAATATGAATATTTGAAGACCCTATTGCTGCTGTGTAAATGAATTTTCCATAGCCACATTAGGGGTTTTTGTTTGTACTTTGCAGAGTTTGAATTCCATTGAATCCCATGCTGCACCACAGTTGCCTTGGACTGGTCCAGTTCCAGGTGACATTGCTGAAGTGGAGGCATATTGTAGGATCTTTAGGAATTCCGAAAGGCTTCATTCTGCGTTAATGCATGCCTTGTGTAACCCTTTAACTGGTGAATGTAGTGTTTCCTATGAGGTTCCGTACGATGAGAAACCTCTTCTAGAGGATAAAATAGTATCTGTCCTTGGATGCATTGTGGCTCTTGTGAACGGTGGGAGGCAGTATGTTCTTTCTGGAAGGTCTTCAATTGGGACTCCCTTTTGTTCAGCAGAGGTCAGCGTCATGGAGGATACGCTCCCCCCCCTTGCCCTTTTCAGGAGCGAGATGAAGAAGTGTTGTGAGAGCTTGCATGTTGCTCTTGAGAATTATTTTATTCCTGGCAATGGTCGGAGCTTGGATGTGTGGAGGAAACTTCAGAGACTGAAGAATCTGTGCTATGATTCTGGCTTTCCTCGGGGGGAGGATTATCCGTCTCCTGAGCTGTTTGTGAATTGGACTCCTGTGTATTTATTCACTTCCAAAGAGGACATGGAGTCCAAAGAATCTGAAGCAGCTTTTTGCACCGGCGGGCAAGTAACAGAAGAAGGCCTAAAGTGGTTACTGGATAAAGGATATAAAACAATCATAGATCTCAGAGAAGAGGATGTAAAAGATAACTTCTATCAAGCAGCTGTGTGTGGTGCTATTTCATCTGGCAGTATCGAGTTGGTCAGAATCCCCGTTAAAGTTAGGACTGCACCTACGATGAAACAGGTTGAGAGGTTTGCATCTTATGCTTCAGATTGCAGCAAAAGACCAATTTTTCTTCATAGCAAGGAGGGAGTTTGGAGAACATCTGCCATGGTCTCCAGATGGAGGCAGTACATGACTCGCCCTGCATCAAAGTTTTTTTCTAATCAAGCAGTTATTTCCAATGACATGTCATCATATTATACAAATGGATCTGGAAAGCTGCAGGACTCAATGATTGCCGAAGGATCCTCCCTGCAAAAAGATACTAATTTGCTGCAAGAGGGTTTGGGTGCAACACATGGTTCTGCCGGCACATTTGACTCATGTTCCTCTTCAAAAAAGAATAACGAAAAAACAAAAAGTAATGGAGCTTTAAGTGAACTTACTCCTGATGATATTGCTTCATCACAAGCCACTGCTGCTACTGGGGAAGGATCTTTTCCCAGTTTCTCCAGTGAAACTAGCCCTTTAGAAGCTCAAGTTCCTCCTTTTGATATCTTCTCCAAAAAAGAGATGTCCAAATTTTTGGGAAGTAGGAAGATCTCAAAACCCTCTCATTTCAGTTATCATGGTAAAAGATTGGAAGGCCTGCCAGATTCGAGGAATCTTGAACCTAAAATTGTGGATCCAGCAAAAAGTTCCAACGGGTCAGCTCATGTGGATTGTCCATCTGGAGAGTCCCAGAACACAGTTGGTAGCAATTGGAAGTTAGTGAATTTGAATAATTCCAGCTCTGTTAGGACAACAGTTAATGGATTTAGTGAAGGGGAAATGTATTACAGGAGTGATGCCAATTTCTCTACCACTGTGAACAATGATATTGATAATGTCAATACTAACTCTCAAAGGATTGGAGTTAATAATGATAAGGCTGGGCTAGCCTTATGTGATGAAGACCTGGGGCTCATTGAAGGAGACATGTGCGCTTCATCAACGGGGGTGGTAAGGGTGCAGTCAAGAAAGAAAGCAGAGATGTTCTTAGTACGAACGGATGGATTTTCTTGTGCCAGAGAGAGGGTGAGTGAATCCTCATTGGCCTTTACTCATCCTAGCACCCAGCAACAGATGCTTATGTGGAAAACTACGCCAAAGACAGTATTACTGTTGAAAAAGCCAGGAGAGCATCTCATGGAAGAAGCTAGAGAGGTAACATTTTCTTTTTCTTTCCGGCTCTAATAAGCATCCGAGCTATTAAAAAAAATAGTCCTTTTTGGTTTCCAATAGCCTGGATATCAGAGTTTCTAACAATGATGTTTAGGATCTAATTTGTGTTTTGGTATACATAGGGACAAATCCTGTTGTGGGGGAGGGGAGAGGATTTTAAATGAGGGCTCAGGGTAGGTGCTAATTGCTCTCTGAAGGAGCTTAACGGGAATAGTTTATTTGAAAATGATTTAGCATCATATTTGTCAAGCATTGACTTTGTTATTTATGATTTGAGAGATTATTCATTTTCATATTAATCCTAACATCAAGTATTGTGATGTTCTAAATGAAAACCTATGACAGACATCTTGTTTGCCTATTTCATGTTTTCTATGTCTAAGGATTATTCCTAATAAGAAAGTCGTAGAGCTGAATATCAATTAGTAAAAGATTTGATTTATCAATATTGATGGGATTTGTAGATGTAAACTTCTAAAGATGGACTACAGGAATTTTATGCATGGAATTCTATTGGGGATGGTTGGATCTATATTTTTCATCACTAAAAGTACGCTGGAGACAAAGATGTTCAATCTCTTTCTTCTGTAACAAAGGAATTAAAATTAGGAAACAAATCTTTTAGGGAATGTGAAAACTGGGAAATGTTATTCTGAGCTTTGATTGGTATTCCAACTGCATTTTGTACTTCTGCTATTTTGGAAACTATATATTTATCCTGATTTTTTTTTTTTGTAATTAATTTGATTAAATTCATTCTTAATAGAGTTTCTGTATCTCATCCACAGGTTGCTTCTTTTCTATATTACCAAGAGAAAATGAATGTTTTTGTGGAACCTGATGTGCATGATATATTTGCTAGAATTCCTGGGTTTGGATTTGTTCAGACCTTCTATACACAGGATACTTGGTACTTGAATTTTTGAATTTATGCGCAACAATTTTATTTTTTTCCCATTATATTAAATATGTGCTTCATTAAATTGCTGCTTAACATATCTAATGGCTCTGATTCAGTGATCTACACGAGAAAGTTGATTTTGTAGCATGTTTGGGGGGAGATGGTGTTATACTGCATGCTTCAAATCTGTTCAGAGATGCTATTCCCCCCATTGTGTCATTTAACCTTGGTTCCCTTGGTTTTCTGACTTCTCATAACGTATGTCTTTCAAATCCATCATTTATTTCACCATAAAAAATGCTGGTATCTTTTTGGCCATATGTTTGATTTCAATTCTGTTTTCTATTTCTAGTTCGAAGACTTCAAGCAGGACTTACAACAAGTTATCCATGGTAATAGTACAAGAGATGGAGTGTACATCACTCTCAGAATGCGTCTCCGATGTGAAATTTTTCGTAAGGGTAAAGCTGTACCAGGGAAAGTATTTGATATTCTCAACGAGGTTGTTGTTGATCGGGGTTCTAATCCGTACCTTTCAAAGATCGAATGTTATGAACACGGTAGACTTATAACCAAGGCATGTTTGATTATGTATTTGTTATTTGTACACCAAATTTCTGTCTTTTATATTTGGTGATGAGAGCTTTCACTATCTCTAAACACCTTTTAGAAGCAGTGTCATTTCTTCTATATGATGATTGTCATGTCTTTCAGGTACAAGGTGATGGAGTCATTGTGGCCACCCCTACTGGAAGCACTGCCTATTCTACAGCTGCTGGAGGTTCCATGGTAAGCTTGAGCTAGAGTTGTATTTGTTAGGAGCATGGTTTGAGCTGTATCTTTTACTAAAATAATTAGAATGACTGGCTTGATATCCTAGCCTTGGAATATTTTGATTGTTTAAGTGTCCCATATTGGCTAGGAATATGGCCAATATACTCCTTGTAAGACTTGGACAATCCTTCCCTCACGAGCTAACTTTTGAGGTTGAGTTTAGTACATTTCTAATATTGATAAACAATGGTTTACAAACCCTAGCCATTATTGGTTCATCCAAGATTTCCTAACCTGCACTTTTCTATACACAGTAGATGGTTAACATTGTGTTGATGTGTCTTCCTACTTTTACTGCATTGCACTATAAGTGGCAGACTTGAAAAGAGAGGAGCTGAATATTATTGGATATTTTTTAATTCAAGCACTAATCCCTATATATAGGCCAAACTTATTAAAGCAAATATGAAAACCAATCCCTATTTATTGGCCAAACTTTTTTTTTATTGTCAAATGTTAATTGTTAGTTTATTAGTTCTATTAGTGGGGGGATTCGAATCCACGACCTCCCCCCTCTCTTCACCACCAAGTCAATCTTATATCTCCTTTTGTCGGCCAAACTTTAAAGGAAATATGGAAACTAAACATATTAAGGGAAAGACAAAAAAAATTGGAAAGATAAAATCTATCCTAATAATTTCAAATATATTCTGAATATATACAGGTAGATTCTATCCTAAATTACTGTCTATTTACAACAGGCAGCTTAATAAACTATATGATAATCTTTATTATTTTCTAAGGAGACTGAAGCTATTGATATTAACTAAGTTGTAATCATCAATCTTTTCTTAACTATTTTGAAAGTGTTGGTGATTGACAAAGCTGAGTGTGTTGCAGAATAACAACTGCACCTGAACGCAGTCCCCTTCCTTCCTTTGAAAACCCCTTTTCAGTTTGTCCTCATTTTATGAAATCAAGAACTTGTTTAAATAGAGTCATCCTCTCCTCCCTTCCTTCCCTCCCTCCCCCAAAAGAAGTTTCTTATAAACTATACTCACATTTTGTTATTCCATAAAGAAAATGTTCGTTTTTATGCTTCCTTTTGTGTGACTTGTATCATGTGAAAAGTGGAATAGTCAACATCTCTAGAAATATTAAGCAACTCTGAAGATGTAATGCAATAAACTCTTGTTTCACTTGTGGATGGCAAGGTAAGCCATTATCCAAGGAATTTCCATACAAAGTTTAAATTATGGAAACCTCAGAAGTTGTTTTGTATAATTTCCTTTAGTATAACTTCTTAAATTCTATTTGTGCATGAATCTTCTAATGGCATGGTATCTACACTGTAACAGTATGAAATCGACCTGAATTAATTATTGTTTTCATTGATGTTTATTTCTAATGGCAAAAAAAAAAAAAAAAACTGCAGGTCCATCCAAACGTTCCCTGCATGCTGTTTACCCCAATCTGTCCACATTCACTCTCATTTAGACCAGTTATACTTCCAGATTCTGCTCAACTTGAATTAAAGGTGAAGTTAGTCACTCACTATATGTCTCATTGCTTATGATGCATCTTCTATGCAAAAAGAAAAAAAAAATGTTTCCTTTTCAATATGCTAAATTGTCTCTAGGCATGTATTGGAAAAAGCTACATGGTTAACATCACATGGTAATAAAAAACGGTGAGTTTATGGAAACACATTAATTTGATTTAGGAATTAGGGGTTAACTAATGATTTAAGGTTTTGTGATTAGAATACGAGTGAGACAGGTTTATTATTATTAACAGATTCCAGAGGATGCAAGAAGCAACACCTGGGTTTCGTTTGATGGAAAGAGAAGACAGCAACTTTCAAGAGGAGATTCAGTACGAATATCTATGAGTCAGCATCCACTTCCAACAGTTAACAAGTTTGACCAAACTGGTGATTGGTTTCATAGCTTGATTCGCTGCCTAAATTGGAATGAAAGGCTTGATCAAAAGGCCTTATAAAGCATATGAAAGTGAAGAACAAAGATGCACTATTCTCCTGTACTGATTATACATTAAGATTGCAGAACTTTGCTATAGTATATTAGTTATAACCAAATTCTAACATTGGTTTCCCAAGAGAAGATAGGGTTTGCCAATGTGTTTTCAGTGTTATTGTGGCAAGAGGCTGTTGTATATATTGACATTTAAAGCTGTAAATTGTTGATCTCAGAAGCAGCTATTGGTGCTCTCAAAGTTCACCACTCGTACTATTTGGCTGCACTTGACCCATTTAAATATAAATAACACAGGCGCAAGGTGCTAGACACTTCTCCGCCTCCAAATCACATTTTCTTTAGATCTTTTCTCTCTATTTCAACATATGCTTTTTTGCAAATATAAATTTTTCCATCTTATTTATATTTTCCATGTAACAATGGCCTAGCTCCTAGGAAGAAGAAAATCGACCACACAGTTTCTGTCGGGTGACTGGATTACACAAAATTTACCTTAGTACTAACAATTTCCTTGAAAGGGTTTTGAGATTTAAAAATGTTTGGCTATTGGGTGACTTACAAAATCTGTATTTGTCTACTTAACTAGAGAAATAGTTTAACTTAAATCAATTATGAAATTTGTTATGATGCCTCGCCAAAAGTAAAGGAAAATATATACTTTAGTATTAACATGGCTCCGAAAAATTCTAGTTATTGATTGCATTGAATAAGATATATGCTTCGTGGTTATGTCCTTTAAGATGGTGCTTTATAGAAAATATTACAGGATATGGAGACGGTTGCGTTTATTCCACTTCATGTGGATGATAACCGAAACCAGAACAGGCAACAATACACAAAAGGAACAATAAAGAGAAATTTATGGTGGACAACTTTAGAGTAGAATATATTTGAAAGAACTATTGTACAATGCAAGCACAGATGGATTCACACTAGCTCCCCCCATAACATTGAAAGATAAAGCAAAATTCTAGAAAAAGGAAGACTAATTAATACCCATGGTGGTTTTCTATTCTGGAGAAATCCGTGCAGAGAATGATAACCAAATGGTATACTTTTCTACTATCAAGCATGTCTTATAGTACCAATACCCTTAAAACAAAGTAAAAGATGAAGTTTTTTTTTTTTTCAAAAAAAAAAAGTGGGGGGAAGCGCAAAAGCATTTTCTATACGAAAGCAAGTTGCTTTTCTCACATGGCCCTAACAGCTTGGAATCTTGGTTCCTTGGGAAGGAACTTCTGCTCAGCATAGACAGACATGTAGTCACCAAAAACAAACTTAGGATAAGTTTCATCTACTTGTTGGTCTTCTTTCTCCACAAGTTGTGGTGCAGGACATATGGTGGCCTTGAATGAAGGATTATAGAAGGAGGCAATTGATCTTCTGTTCCCATCTGGTGTGGCCAGAACCCTGTGCCAGCAACTCTTGTATCTACCATTGCTCAAGACCTCAATCTGATCACCAGTGTTGATGACAATGGCATTTGGCAAAGGCTGCACATCAATCCATTGCCCTTCTTTCAGCATCTGAAGGCCACCAACCTTGTCATCTTGGAAGAGTAGGATTACGCCTCCTGCATCGGTGTGAGCTCGCAGACCCTTCACGAGCTCTGGATGGGGACATGGAGGGTAGTGGCTCACCTTGGTGCCAAAGAAGGCATTTTCTCCATCTCCACCATTCAGTGCCTTCTTGATGTATCCTTTTGTTAAGCCAAGATTCTCATCCATCACCTCCATCAGTTTCTCTGCCAATTTCTTTAACTCGGCTCGATATTCTGCCATGGTTTCCCTGTCATCCATGTGAGAAGTCAGCTATGCATTCATGTTGAAGCTCTACCTATTGTGTCATGACCCATGACATGACACCACTTAATTAGTATGTTCTATGGTCATTGTCCTTGGTTTTCAAATTCATGGTTTCCCTTTCATGTCATCCATGTTTTGGTGCAATCACCAATTTTAGTCATCAAGAGTAACGAATTGAATTCTGATTTACTTCAATTTGCTTAAAGTTGTATAGATAAGAGCATTAATTTCTTGTGGATAAGAGCAAGTATGATAGAAGAGACTAGCGAGCGTGCATGAAATTATTGGTGGTGTCCTACCTTATATGAAATATCATTTTTTTAATGTGATGTCTGACTTTTTTTTCACCTAGTGAGATAAGGCTTTTGTTATTGTCTGACTTTCTTTTAGTATGAATTGCTTTATTATATACCTGAATCCTGGTGTTTTTTCTGGCCATTCATTATCATCAAGGAGAGTGATAACATCCTCCCAATCCACATGCTCCATTTCGCTGCTCTTCTTTTCGACTGAATCGCTTAGTAGCTTCACTGATGTGGAGTTCTTGAAATTCTCCTCTCTTTCCAGCTTATAGAACTCAGAGGCAACCTTCTTCACCCTCTCAAGGAGTTCCTCTGGAATACCATGGTTGATCAACTATAACACAAAAAGTATAAGTTTTCATATGTATATAAATATAAACATGTATTAAACTGATGTTATAAAACATATTAGGAGTCATTCATTGTAAACATAAATGATATAACTACCTGAAAAAATCCCCACTCTTCACACCCATTAGCAATCTGTGCCATAGTTTTGGTTCTTTCTTCACCATTCAGCTTTGAAAAATCAATCACTGGAACTGCCATTAGATCAGAAGGTACAAAAAAAGTTGTGAAAAAGAGATGAGTACAAGTGAGAATGAAAGAGAGATAACAAGGGTTATTTGAGGTTGGCTAGCTTTGTTGTGCTGTGGTTTCAATGGGAGGTACCTATGCCTATTTATAGCAAAACTTCCCACCTTATTGGATACATAGTTGGATTTCAACCAATAGTGTATGTTCCCTTTTAAAGTAAGCAGCCGTTAGAGTTAGGTCACGGACGGTGACACATTTAATTAGAATTTTCATAATGTCAATGCTTGTTTTGGGAGTTACTGCTTGTTTCTAGCCTACAAGCCCACAACACAGGCCCCTTCATTTTCAGGTGATGTATCTTATTAATTATCCCACCATTAATTAAGTCATTTGATTAATCACACAAACTTGGTTGGATTATTCATTAATAATTAGTAGCAGGTCTGTTTGGTAATTAATAATTACTATCAATCCGTGTCAAACACTGTGCTTGACTTCATTTTATGTTGTTCAAAAAAGTTAAAACCAACCCAAGTAACTCACTAAACCATGCCACCAGTGCATTGCAAAAAGTATACCACTTTGGTAAATCCGTTTGAATCATTTGAATATATGACTTCCTCTATCACTAATCATGAGATAATTTACTTTTTTTTCCTTTGGTATTGGTTCACGAGTATGAAGGAAACAGTACCGTTCATGTGAAATTCTTATCTTCTTAATAATATACTACCATTAATTTATCCTTTTGTAGACTTTGAAAATCATCATTTTGCGTATAGTTTAAATCTTTGCCGACTAATCTAATGATATGTTGACTACCCCACATTGCTTTGTAGAACTACTACCAATGAACTCACACATGACGTGCTCCTTTGTGACCATTGCCATTTCGAATAATATACTGTTAATACTCAGATTTGCAGCCATAGTTTTAGGGGCAAGGCTTCAGTATATAATAATTAATTAATTACACTCACACAATCATTTACCTCTAATTTAATAACGTTGTCAACTTCTAACAATTGATATTCCAGTATAGTTAATATTTTCCTTTTTGTAATTATTAAGCATAACATGGCAACATCAAATCGTTTTTAGTTTCCTCTTTGCGGTGGTCACTGATCGCTAATAGATCAAAACTAACATTATTATATAGTGAATAATTGAATACTTAGTGAATTATTGGGACTTGATTTGATTCCAATTGTCCGAATGTTAGGATACATTTCTGAGCAAAACAGATGATATTGGCGTCTGATTAAGGATTTGAGTTTTACAATCTTAACTCATCCATGGCTGTACTAGTAGTACTTCACAATGTCAAAAATCAAAAACTGGTTGAGATTGCATTACTGGCATAGCATTTGTAAACAAAAATGTATATGGGGCCCATATATTCTTCTGGCCGCGACGCATGGAGTATACAACATCATCATTATGTGAAGACAAATAACTGTTTAGTGCCAGCACTGATGGTTTGATCCCAAAGTTTAATCATTCATATTATTTTATAGGTGAGGCTGAGTAGGATTCTTTTTCTTTTACAGAAAAAAGGGGTGGATGATGTAAGTTGAATAATGTAGATTATGAATTTTTAAAAAATGGGATAAAAATAATGGAAATAAATTTTGTAAATTTATTGATTTTTATGATAATTATTTAAAAAATTATAATAACTATCATTTATGATTAAATAGTATAAAGTATGCATGATATTTAAACTCTAAAAATAACAAAAAAGTGAAACAAAATAAAGCCACAATTTATTATTTTTTTTACTAAATGATAATAATATAAAGTAATCTCCATCGAAAGCAATAATTAACTTTTATGGAGAACTGGTAACACACATAAAATAAACATTTCTTTCTTAATATGATTTATTTTATGTTTAAAAATCAACTAAAATTTAAATCTTAAATCACTTTTTCAGCCAACTAGCTTAGTTTTTAGTACATTGAAAATCAAAACCTAAAGCTAATATTCAAGTATCATCCACCTAATTATCTTACGGGAAAATAATTTTAGGATTTTGTCGGGTGATGTTTGTCGAACAAGACAAATTAATTTGCCCATTTCTAATGTTACAAAAAGATGTTTAGGCATGAATGAAAATTTGTTAAGCTAGCCAGCAAGTAAGTCGTAAATTATATAAGTATTTGTAAATATAAATAAAATATACAAATTTAAAAATTCAAAAAAAATACTTAAGAGTTTAGTTTAATTGATAGAAGTTTACATTTTACTGGTAATTACTGTCAAATAAAATATAAAAAATGTAGATATTCGAAAAATTTAAACTTTAAAATTTAGTTTGATTCATAGAATATAATGATTTGGTGATTAGTAAATACTATAAATATCCCATTGTGTTTAGTATTAATAGAAGAAAAGTAAGAATTCATTTCAAATATTAAGGAACATAAAACTCTCTTTTAGTCATGGTAACGGGCCGAACCCGTGGAGCTCGTCCTGGACCCGCTCCGATTATGAAGGGAAAAAATCTGAGTTGACCGGGGTCGGGGTCGGGGTCGGGGTCGAGGATGAGATTATTAATACTCGTTTTCAAACCCGTCTCGCTAATAATTAATTTACAAAAATATCATATTATATATATATATATAATATTAGATTAAATTTTATGTTAGTGTTGGATTGGATTTTATATTGTCATATATAATCTAAAAATATATTATGGTTGTTATTTAAAATTATATTTTTTATTTTATAAAAAATTATATTTTTAATAAAATTTTATAAATATGCCAGGGGCGAGGTGAGGCAAGGAAAATTGGATCCCGTCGAAACAAAAATGAGTTAAATATACACTCTCGTTGGATTTTGGGGCGGGAACGGGAAAGGAAATGAGAAGTCGGGGACAGGGTGGGGTAAGCAAAACCTGATCCCAACCTGTCCCGTTACCATACCTACTCTCTTTTGATTGAATAACTAATTAAAAAAGAAACATTAATTATCTAGATTGATACTTATACCTATATATTAAATTTGAGGAGTTTAATTTTCATACATTAATTATTAATAAAATCATCCTAGATATGTCTTTTAAATCATTATTATGTGAATAATCTTTTCCTTTTTTTATTCTTGATATGTAATTTTAATTCTCATTTTTTCTGTATTTTTAATTCCTAAATTTTTAGAATATAACAATTTTGGCTATACCCCAATTTTATTTATGTGATGTAAGAAATAATAATCGTAGGCTTGAATATAATCGAACCTTATTTTAGGTAAAAAAAATTTACATATTTTAATTTTATGGAAACAAAAGACCTACTAAATTTTTTATAGGAACAAAAAATATATATTTTTAATTTTATATGGATAAAAAATATATTTTAATCAAAATTAAATTATGAATGATCAACGTTATTTTAAAATAGTTTATCTTAAAAGTAAATATATATTTTACTTGATATATGTATCAAAATTTAAAATTTAAATCAAACTTAAAAAATAGTTTTTGACAGAAATAAAAAATATAAATCAAAATTAAAATTACATACTCGGTGTAAAAAAGTCACGTGATTCAATAAACATATTAATAGCTTTTAAAAATATTATATTTAAAAATGAAGACTATGTATGTTTTAAAATATAGAAATAAACATGTTAATTCTAACATTCTAAAAGGCGTTTTTTTATATAAAAATGTATAATCAATATTCAATGTGCTCGTACAGGACATTTTTTTGATATAATGTCCACTTCTGTCACCTAGTTCGCAATTAGAAACATAAAACTTATTGTGATGAGAATACATTTTCACTAACTTAAATTATACATCATTTAGTCATATGATAAATAATAACTCCAAATGAATTATATTATTTTTAGTTCAAAAATATATCGAATCTATTTTGAAAACTCCTAATTCAATCCAATAATCAAATTTAGATAATCTCGGTTTGGTCTTGAGCACATGTAATGTCTAATCCCACATCATTATATGCATAATGCATGGTTTTGTTTTGGTTGATATGCTTTGCAAGGCATTGTTACTGTTATACTGCTGCATTAGAGAGCCTTCTTTAATTGATGTTTTATCATCTTTTGTTACTTGTTTCTTCTTGTGATTCATACCTACTGATCTCATTTCATTAATATGTGTACGTAACCTGTGGGTGGCCAGCTGTCCATGTATATATTCATGTACCTATTGTATGCGCATGCATATACATGATGATTTTGCATTGGAATATTATGAAGTTTGGTCTTGGAAACTATCATTATTGAACATTGATTGAAGTAATTTTGCTAATGGATTATAAAGCGACCGAATACAATTGCATACTATATTGATTAATTTGAGTAAACTCATGAATTTATAATATCTGAACTATATGCCTGAATAAATTAAACAAGGAAAAGAAAACTAAAACTGAAAATATATTTACTATTATATATTCAAATTAATTTGTCATAAAACATCCAATCATTCATCATATAATTAATGTTAGACTGTGTTAATTAATTATGTTATGCACCACGTACACAGCACCAGTCTATAGGAATTGAAGAGCCGAAAACTTGCAGGAGGAGATAGAATTTTGAACGAGGTGATCTTCACAAAGTTTCTCATGCCACATGCACGTTCAGATTTTGATTGCTTACAAGACTTTGACACTCAAGTCAATAAAAATATCTAAAAATTGTTAACAATTCAAATTTTCTAAAAATTGTTAACAATTCAAATTTAAAACTTGAACACCTTGATATGCATGCCTCCAACAATAAATGAGAGGAGTGAAAATTAGTATCTGTATGCCTTGTGTCTTCTGTACCTTCTATCATTGATTTCTCATTGCTCGGGTAATTTCATCTGCATCACTGCATGAGTCCTTAGGCAATATGATTGCACTAGCCCTGAGATTCTCAATTGCTTGTTACGACATATTTCTCAATTTTTATTCAGTGTTTCAACGATGTATATATTTTGGGACCATTTTTAATTGTTATTGCTGGCTGCTGATAAAAAAAAGAAATCATTTACTTAAATTTTCAGTTTCCCTTTTTCAGACTGTTAATTTTTACGAAATGTTACTGTACAAATTTATTGTGAAGCCACATGTCTATATTTTTTTATTCTAGCCACATCTTTATATTTAGTTAGATAGAAGTTAAACAAAATAATTATATAAAAAAATAACGGATTTGATGAAAATTAGACGTGCATTTGCAATGCAGTTTTTTTGCCAATGAATTGTGCAACATTTTTCGTACCACATAGCATTTCTTCCCACACCTTCTTATAACGTGCTTTTCCACGTCCTCAAGGCCACTTTAGTGTGAATATCACATTAAAATGGTAAAATATAACAGAAGCAACTATTAGTTGTTTCTGCGATGACGACGAGCATTTACAGCTTGTAAGACGTTAATTCAAATACGCTATTATTTGTAGTAATAAACAGTAGAAATATGAGTTTTTCATTATAGTTTTCAGCTCTCTATTACTTTGTATATATGAATCCTACTTCCCGTTAAGAAAAAGAATGGCCCATAATATAGTAGCCACTTGCAATAATTTAACTAGAGATAGCTAGATTGAAATCTAGGCAAAGCTAGTGTTAGAGAAAATCCAGGAGCTATGTTAGACTAGCTAGTTATGCGAGTTGAAAGTACTGGAGACAAAGATTATAAATCTAATTCAACAATCAGGAGTCAGCACTGCACTAAATTAAACTCTCTATCTATATATTCTGTCAAAATTTAAGTAACGATCCCCCAAAATGTCCCATGTTGATCGGAACATGGGTTTCCTTATCGAAGGTCAACCAAACTCAAGGCGACAAAAGCTTAGGTATAAAGCTAGCGAAATAAACAATAACTAAGAATCGGATAGAAAAATTTAAGTAACTTAATTGGTCAAAATCTTTATATGACGGAATCACGATGTGTCTCAGTTTGCAACTTGAACTTTATGTAAGTGGAGTTAGAATTTCATTTATAACATATATATTCAGAACCAAGATCTCAATTGATTAAATAAAATGTTTAAATATTATAAATTTTTTATATCGTGTTTAATTTTTATGAATATATATATATATATATATATATATATATATATATATATATATATTGATAAGAAATGTTAATAGTCTAATTTTTATAATACTTTTTTTTAACATTTTTTGTTGTTGAAAGTTAAGAAAAATTACAAATTTTTTTTAAGTCTTGACGACTTTTACTCATAGTTAAAGTTGCCAAACTTTCAAGTTAATTAGTAATTAGACTCTTATAAATTTATGATTCTAGATATAAAAAAAAGTTAACTTATTGTCGAACTCTTTTCTATATAAATTTGGATAAAACTCGTAAACTTACATAAATTCTTAGTCATTTAGGATTTTACGTAGAAGAAACAACTTAACTTGTTGTCAAACTCTTTTTTTATGGAACCAGTCTCACGTTCCATATGTATAAGTAACAGTCTAACTGAAATAAAGTACATAAACAAAATTTCTTTCATAAAAAATAGAAAATTTAAAAGAAGAGTGAAACCTTAACACATGCAGTAGATAAAAAATTGAGAAGAAGAATTCCTATGGGCGTGAAAAAGCTAGCAGTTTTCCTTGAGCGGCTTCCATGGATCCATTTCAAATTATTCTTTTCTTTATGGTTACCACGTTATTCACATTGTTTCCCTCAATAAATGTTCATATAGTGCTCAATTATTATCTCCCTGCAGCTGAAAACTCACTCATGTGCTATACCCTCAAGCTTGAGTTTTCTGTGAAATCATTACAAATGCATTTGGCAATCAATTAGGAGAATGAAACTTCGGTGTATGTACATATATACACATGCGTGCATTAATAACTTTTGTTCGCTTAAAGGCGAACTTGTCGAGACAGATGACACAGAACCATTAACATTGTAGAAAATATTCGGAAACAATGTCCCAAATTACATAACTTTTGTTATTATTCATTTAATTTTTAAAATCCAACTTGATGTTGTGACCTTGTTACTTTTATTTTTGGACTAACTTTAAGTGTTGATCTGAATGTCTTGAATCCTTGAACCAAAGGATTTATATTGTGATCATAATTGTGATTTTGAAATCTTCAGAAACTTTAATATGATAAAAAAAAAAGTGGTTGAAGTGTTCTTTCAGTCTCTCCTTTTATTTAAATTATTTAATTTGTTTTCTTTATTATTAAATTATTCAATGTGGTCATTTAATTTTTTTTAAAAAATGTCTAATATTAGTTATATTACTCATTCATGGCTTAACTGGTTGTGTATTTAATAACCTATATATTTTTCTGTAAGAGAACGTAAGTACCAAAATGCCAGACGCCCATGTTCTAGCCGATCGACCCGTTCTAACTTGTAAAACCTGTCCCACTTCAGTGTGCTGTGTGCACAAGCAAGCTCTGACTGTTGGTAGAATTTGTCAACTTGTTTCAAGTACATTCACAATTATTTATACTAATTTTATTTTGTTCGGCCAAAGAAAATATATTATATATAACATAGAAAGGTACCAGAGATACCATAACCAAATACAATCGATCATACTAGTATATTTTAGCCAATATTTTTTGGTTTTCAGAGTGTGCATGTCGATCGTGACTATCGTGTTGGTCGTACTGTGCCATTTTATATTAAGCTTAATTATTAATTAGTGAGAATTTGAACACTAATTTCACAATTATTAAGGTGTTTGAACTTAACAAATTAAATGAAATAAGAATTAATTAGTTCACTCACACATGCTTTTATATATATATATATATATATCAATAAAAATTTCGAGGGTACAACTTCAGTTATAGACTTTCATAGCACAACTAATTAAAAAAAAAAAAACTTTCATGACAATATTATATATATAACTACACGTTCAATTCTCGTTGATATATAATTAGGATAAAATTTTGTATTATGTTATTTTTTATCGATAACAATGTAGTTTAGTTTTTGCTATAATATATTTTAAATTGGTTAGCATTGCCTAAAAGATATAAAAGAATAATTTTCCAACTATAACACATTGACATAGAAAAACACATTTTTTTTCTATGATTATTGGTATTGTTGTTATCATTAAAATAGAAAGCATTTTTCACCACGACAGCAAATATATTACCATAAAAATCATTGCACTTTTTGTCTAACAACGTTAGTAATAAAGTTTTATTGTTGAGATAAGTATAAGTTGTCTTATGATGTTCATCTTGTTCACAAAAGAAAAATCTTATTCTAACAACAATCAAATGCTATTGTCAAATGTTTAAATTTGTCAATAATTCAATTATCATTGCAAAAAAAAAAAATCATTATGAATACCCTTATTTCTTATAGTGGTTGATGAATAAGTTGATTTAATGTAGAACTGCCTTGGAGGTTTTGTTAATATGAAAATTAACTCTTTTTATTGTAAACAAATGGCCATTACCTTAAACTTTGTCAAAAGTTGCATTCCACCTTATTCTTTTCCCTTTTAGTTATCTTTTGACATGAATATAATTAGTATTTCTTTTTGTTGAACAATGGGAATGGTTAAAATTTATAAACCCCATTTATTATTTTCTTTTTTTAGAGATCACAACGAGAAGCAATTATGTTTGAGCTAACTAAAACCTCACTTATTATTAATTAATACAATTAAGCTATAATTATAAAATAAAAAATAAAATTAATCTTAATTTTTTTGTTCATAACAAGACTAAGTTTCTTTTTAATTTAAAAAGTAAAAGAGGTCTAATTATATAAATTTATAAAGGCAAGAAAATATATAAAAAAAATATATGGTCAACATATATAAGTGAAGTAAGACAGGATTTTGTATATGAAAAGTCACAAGTTCAAGTTATTTTATGACTTAAACCTAGAGGCATAAACATGTGGTAGAAAAAAATAGTTTGCCTTAGACTGGAACTTGCGACTTCTCATTTTTGACCGAAAATTAAAAAATCTAAACATATATATTTTACCCACTATTATTTTATTTGTTTCTAAATTAGTCAAACGAGATGAGCATATATATATATATATATAAGCTGATAATATATATAGTTATATAAGGAAACAATATTGTGAGGCAGTCATCCATAGAATGAAGTACAATACATTCCCCCAGGACAAAGTGTCAGCAGAGATTATGAGCAAGACATGAGGGCGTGTCTAGGGACAAGGCTATAGTGTTTTCAGTTATATTCATGCATTATGCAACTTTTAAAATTCTGATTGGATTCCCTTCAATGCCTTCTTTTTCAAGATCCCCTCTCATTGTCATAGCAGAAGATGAAATAAAGAACACATGGTGCTGAGTAATAGTGTCCCTCACAAGGCACCCACGACAATGAGGATGACAAAGAGAATTGGTCCAGGGTGCATGCACATACACATAGATTCTGTTTATGCTCTTAAATTAATTTGTTTTTATACTCAATTCACTATTCAATTAATTATATATGCCTTCTTTTTCATTCCCACTACAAAGAAAAGATTATCTCATCTTCATGATAGATGTCTACCTTTTATTGGTGAATGGTGCTTTTCAGGATTTGCTTCTGAGGTGGTAAATTAACAATTACGCACATCAAGCTACATACACCAAAGTCGTTGCCTGGTCGGTGTTACCCCACCTTTTTAGCAGCAAGAGATGTGTGCACTACTTGCTTGTCATTTGATTACCTGATCATAACTTTTTAACTGAACTTTTGTTTAAGTATATTCTCATCGGAAATCAAAATTAAAGTAGAAAATAAATTAATATCGGTCCAGACAATAAGGTCAACTGTTTTATTTATGAACATCGAGGAATTTCATTAATAATATATTAACACTGATGACTTTTAATCAACGGAATATATAGATACCCCTATAAGGTACTAGTATAGAGTAGTTGTATATATTTTTAATTAATCAATTACAGTGTATATACTAAAATGATTTATTAGTTGTATAATTATATATAATTAATTTTAAATAAATTTAATTATTAATCTAAACACTTATATATAATAATAATAATAATAATAATAGTAATAGTAATAATTGTTATTATTACTTTTTTAATAAAAAACTAAGCTTAATGGTATTTTTTACCCTTAATTTTTACTGAATTTTTTTATTTGAATTGAGTAGGATTATTATAAACTATAAATTCCTTCATTTATGTATTTAATACAACTTTGAACATGGTTAAATTAAAATAACATTGGGTCAATTAATCCATGTATTTATAGTTAAGTGTCTTAATTAATTTAAGTGTTTTTCATGTCAAGTCATTCGGGGGTGAATGTCTAAACCTAACTAATTAAATAATTGATCTTAGCATATAGTAGTTGCTTAACCACCTGTGCGCAATAACTGTATTTGGGTTTCGTGAATGCCCTTGCGAGTGGGGTACTCGCTTTATTGTGTCTCCTCCATAATGGAAGGGAAAAGCACGTCAATTCAATAGCAATTGTTTTTTAGATGTCTTTTTCCAAGGATGGATGGTCTAATTCTAGTTTGTCGTATAATACTTCTTATCGTTACCTTCCGAGTCTTGTGATTCCTTAAGAACTAGGTTTCTTCGGTGCATTATATTAAGTTTAACAAGTATTGTTGTCTTTGTTAATTAATTAAAAATTGTTTTTAGTAAAAAAAATTTAAGATAATTATTATAAAAATTTTAAAAAATTACTATGATGATTTGTAATTATATAACAATGTAAAAAAAAATTATGCCACAAATATCTATTATTTATTCTATTAATATAAGACAAAATATTTTTATGAGTATAAGAGAAAATAATTTATAAAAAAAATTATAATATCATCCAATAAAAAATGATCGTTAAGTGTGATAAGTTATACCCACCCATGATTTTTTTTTTGGCTTAACAATATAAAAACTTGTACACTAAACATATGCACAAAACTTAAACTCTTAAATATTCAATGTCAGCTATAATATAATTAATTAGATAAAACATTTAAATGAGGTATTGAATTATGCATATTAGTAATAATTAAAAAAATATACACTGATAGCTTAAAATAATTTTACAGAATAATCCAACAATAATTTTTATTCATTGTGCAAAAAAATTTATATTAACCGTATATATCGTCATCAAATTTATATTTTTTTTATATAGCAGTCATCAAATTCATAATTAAAACTAGAATAGTACGCAAACATATTAATATATTGATAGTAATAATTACAACAAATAATCAAATAGTAAATTAAGTACCAATATTCTGATAATCGTCTTGACTATTTTAACAGATTATGTTTCAGTGTAGTGGATTAGAAAAGGTCGTTTGATCATAATTGACCTTTTCAATGTTTTTTTTCCCTCATACTTTTGAAAAGAATAAAAAGTCAAGCGTCTTTTAAGGTCAAGAACGTTCCCATGTTCTATATACTCTAGTTATCAATTACTATCATTCAACTTTAACTATTTTTTTTCTCTCCACAAGTATGTATTCTTTCAAACACAATCATATTTAAGACACATCGAAAATTAAATATAAGCATCTTTGATCTCTTCAAAAAAGATTTGAATCTTAATTTATTATATTGTGAGAGATTAATTCCTCTTAATAGACCAAATTCTTCTATATATTCTATTTCTATTGTCTCACGCCATTAGATTTTTTTTTTTTTACAAACATTGGAAGTTTATTTCAGGATGCAACCGTTTTGGATAAATAATTAACCCTTATTTGAATTAAAATTCTTAGACTAAGGGTGCATCATTTTGAATCACTTATGACAGTAGTTGGAAGGATTCAATTAATAAAAGAATTTCATATTAAAATGAAAATTAAGAGAAAGAAAAAAAAATTGATTAAATTATTTTATTTAACTGGTTTATGTTTTTCTTTTTCTTTTAAATATTGTCAAGTATTGCGAAATTCTACTTGCACAAGTCATAAGCTAGTTGAGTTTAAAACTAACAGTTTAAATAATTCACAATGTTTTAAACTTCCGCGTCGCCATATAATGAAAACAATTTTGCAACTCCAGATGCTATATAATAAAAAAAGAAACATCTTTGTCATGTGTTTTACTTTATCAACATTTTGTTTTCTCAATACTATCATAATTATTTACCAACTTAAATATATATATTTACACTATAATTTGTTTTTTATATATAAAAAAAGACCGCGCTCTAGTAATTAATTTATTTTGATAATTTTGAATTTTTAATATTTATAAAAAGTGAGCAACTCATGGGTCAGCTCGTGGGCCATCAAGGGTTAGATTGGGCTAGCAAAGCTCTAGGTCGATATTATCTTGACTTGGCTATATTCAAATTGGAAAATGTTTGTTGGAAACTTCTTATTTAGGTGTATTTAGGTGTATATATCTCGAGGCTGAGGCTGATTTAGGAGATGAAAATATAAAGGTTAAAATGAAAGAAAAATTAAAATTGAAGTAAAGCGTAAAAATGTGGGTCTAAAAAAAAAGTATAAAATTTTTCTTCAGTATTATTTCTCTCTTCAAAATCAAACACACCTTAAAAAAGATACATAGAAATGAAATATAACTTATTGATTTGATGAGTGATAATGTAATAGAAAAAGAGATAAAATAAAATTAAAGGTATTGATGGGATGTTTAGAATTTGTAGGTATCCAAATATAATAACCATCCAAGTATGTGTTGGCCTGTAATGGGTGATAGACTAATACAAATTGATAGCTGAACATATAATGTCCATTTTTCTTAAGTTAACATTTTTATTGATTGATATCAATTCTTATTAATTAATTCTATAATGAAGACTTTTCAAAATTTCATAAGCATCTACAATAAGATATATTCAAAGATAAAATAGACATGGTCAAACAATATATAAGATGATAATTAACTTAATATTACAACTATAGATCGAGTTTTCAAAGCATAAAGCTAGTTCTTTGGTAATCCTATTCTGTCTACTACATAAGAAGAGGAAAAAAAAAGTCTTATTACAACTTTTCCTACCATAACCTTCCTATTTTGTTCATTTACACATTTGGATCAAAATTTTGAAAAGAGAGAACTGGGTTCCAAAAGTTCGCATATGGGAGTGTGAAAATGGCGACGACTGGTTCCCTTGGAATGAGGGGGTCGTTCTAAACGGTAGATGTAATGACAAAAGATGCATCATGCATGCCCTTGAAATGTGACTAAATTAATGATTTACTGAATCCGTACTCCAATTAGTGTTTAAAAATTTAACATGGATGATGGCGATAAAAAAAGGTAGTGTAGGGTTTACTTCCATTTATTTACATGTAAAAAAATCACACAAAAAAAGCTAGAATGAGTGAGGACAATTATATCACATAAAAAATAAAACAAAATATAATCACGCATTCATACAAATGAAGATGCATGATAAAAAAAAATGCAATCTTAATTAAAGCATATAATTTCTAAATGAATGAGAAATGCATGAGGCACAAATAATAGTCTACTCTAGGGAGATATCATTATTTTTCCTTTATTGGAAATAGACATGACAAGAAAACCCGTACTCGTAGGTATCCGTCTGAATCCCTCTCGACTTTGACGGGTAATACTCAAGTTGATCGGGTATGGGTTCGAGTTTGGGTTTTCCCCGATAACCAAAAGTCGGGTACGTATACGGGTTTGGGATTACTACATCCACCCGATCCTAAATCCAGACCCGCCCACCACTTAATTTTTATAATTTTTGCATAATTTAATGAAAAGACCTAGAATTTTTATTATTAGTTAATTTTATTTTAGAATTTTTACATAATTTAATATTTTTTTCTTAACGATTTTTGTAGACACATGCGCTATAATAAATTTATTGATATATAAGTAGTTAAAAATAAATGTTTAGCAATCAATTTATTTTTTCTAAAATCAAATTTTTAATATTTTCTTTTAAAAAAATTATTTTTCTAATTTGAATCGAGTACGGGACGGGGTCGGAGATACCCAACGGATAAGGGATGAGATAATAAATTTTAACCCCTTGGATATCGGGTACAGATATAGAGATATTGGGGAGTCGAGGTCGGGGATTGAGGAGACAATACCAATCTCCACCCCGTCTCATTGCCATGTCTAACAGGGAGTGATTAGGGAGTAACATTGGTATCATTATAGTTATTTAAAATATACAAATATCAATAATCATAAGTTGCACAAATAATTAATGATTGTATCCAAGTGCCTTAACAATCAAATCACAAATTTTGAAAGTGACTGTAGTCTTGATGGATAAGGGTTTCAAATGGATAACATGACACAAGACAATCATTTATTATGCCACTTAGGCATTCCAAACCCATCTATCTCCAAAGTTAACTAAAAAAACCTCCTCTTACACATTCTCACCACCATCATGCTAAAATATAATGTTGTTCAACTATTTATTACAATGATATGTCATAAATGTATTCATACATATATAATTTACAAAGATATCATCAGATAATATAAACTCAAATATCAACACCAGTATATCATCTTTCACGAAAATCCAATCCCTTTCAATTTATCAAATTTGGCTAATGCAAGTGTTTGACCTGAGATTAAGATTTTGAAGATATAGGTGTAGACGTAGATTTGACATATGATTTTAATTAATAAATTTTATGTGTAATTGGGTTGGTTTCAAGTAAAAAGAACAACAATGGTACTATAAAAACACAGGACTATCCATCTGAGTGTAAGGCTTATGAAGTGATATAAAACCATATTTTAAGGCTCAAAACATTTTAGGCAATTTAATTCATTAGTTTTAACGACAACAAAAACGCATACAGATGCTTTCAACAGAATGTTAATAATAAATTATGAAATTAATTTATAAAACTTAAGGAATTAATTTAAATGATTAAAAATTAATTAATAAATAGTGGAATATATATATATATATATATATATATATATATATATATATATATATATATATATATATATAACACAAAAAATGGGATTAAAAGCCCAAATTTACAATTTTGGGAAAAAAATAGTAAAGGAAAAAATAGAGAAACTAAGGACATAAAATTAAAGTGTATATATATATATATATATATATATATATATATATATATATACATACATATATAATTTAACTTAGAGTAAATTATATGTAAATTAGAGGTTAGAAACATGAAATACATGAATAAAAGAATAAATAACAGAAACTGTACCCCTTTTCCGGAACAGAAACTATTGTTACAAGAATAAAGTGTTAGATATGTGAAATAACAAGTTAGCAACAAAAGCGTAAATTATTAACAAATAGAATTTTAAGTGGTTGGTAATAATAAAGCAAATAATATGAGTAAATAGTAGATAATAGAAATCAAGAAAATAATTAAAATGATTAAATTTAGATTGTGAAACCATTTTACAAATAGATTAAATAAAATAAATTAATAAACAAGATCAAGTAAAAGCAAACGAGATAGGGTTACGGACACCCTACCAAACATACACCCTTTGTTTCTTCAACTTTGTGAGAAGTAGCTTTAGTGTGAAATTTTGTAGAGTAAGGTCTTCACCAAATTATACGTAAACAAAAGTGAGGATGTTGGGAGATAGAACATGGTGAAGCTACAAATAGAGTTGGACCAATTTGGTGGAGGATGGTCAAATATAGGAATTTAAACAGGTATAGAATACTAGAATGTTTGCTGTGCCATTTTTGTCCTTTGAATACGTGTCTTTACTTCTTAATTTTAGGGTGGTGATTCATCTATAACTTATTCTCATGACATACACAATTTTGATAGTTAGCAAAGCTAGGAAAAGTCTGGAGTTTATAGGCATTCATCACACTTGGTTGCATCTTAAGTGAATTTGGCTTGGTTTGGTTGAATTTCAACTAAAAGGTGTGGATTTAGTTCCTTTGCAATAGATTTTGTTTGTTGTAATTAACTTGTGCTCTTAAATGGAGGTGATAAGGTGTACCTCCCCACATGGTGTAGCCGAAGCTATCTAGGAGTAAGTAATTATTTTGGGTGCAAGTTGTGTTTTGCTAGGATACATTAATCTTTTAAAAAAGGGTTTAATTACCTTTTTTGTTTTATTATTTATTTTATTTAATTTCATCTCCCTATTAATTTAAGATTCAATTAGGTTTCATAATCTTTAAAATTGAGTCAATTTAATGTATTATTTACGATTAAAATTGTCGCTTAAAAATGGTCACTAATTAGATGCGGCTTTTAACCAGTAGTACTATATACATGTTTTTTTTCCCACAGTTGTACTATTTACATGTTAATTAACAAAAATTGCTACTTAGCAATAATTTTTAGCATGCTTTAAAACTTTCGCTAACCATAAACAGTAACAACTTTAAGTTATACTGTAATATAGTTGTAAAATTAAATTGTTTTTCATTTATTTTTGTAATAGTTGTAAAATTACATTGTTTTTTATTTTTGAAAAGTAAGTTAAACTTATATATGTTATCACGTACATTATTAATTTTTTAATGTTCAAATAATTAAATTATTTGGAACATTGTGAATTCTATTTTTTTGATTGTTTTTCTTCATGTCTATCCATGTGAGGTTGGTTATGTAATAAAGTTATGTGGGATAAAATTAATTATAAATTTATTAAATAATAAACATTTGATAAAATTATTAAATAATAATAATTTCATATAAATTTTAATTTTATTTTATGGATAAAAATATATTTTAAAGTATTATAATTTTATTTTTTTAATTAATTATAACTTCTTATAATTTTTTATTTGCAGATAAATCATTTTCATTATATTTTTAGTTACAATTATTACATTTTTTAATACTATATATTCTATTATTACTGGTATGTTATATCTTAAAATATGGATTTATTATTACTTTTGGTCCATTAAGTTATATTTTAGTTTTGTTGTGATATGTTAAGTTAAAAAAGTTTGTCTTAATCTTTTATATTTTTAAAATATATTATTTTACTATTTTGATACTTTTTAGTTTTTCATTTAAAATGTTTAACATTGTTAATATTTTAAATATTAAAACAATTAATTTAATATAATAACCATTAAAAACACTTTAATTCCTAACTTTTCTCCTTTTGCAAACATCAACAACCATCCCCATGGCTCTGTATCCACCGACCCCATCACCCAATCCGGCGTGCGACCCCACCCCCTTCACAGTCAGATTACGTTCAAAATCTCCTAAAAATATTATCGTAAAAAATATTGTAACTCCTAAAAGAATAATTAATTTGAATTATTAGGAGATGACATCCTCTTCTACACCAACAAACAAACAAACCCATTTGAATAAACTTCGGTGAATGGACTTTCTATTATCTAATTGGGATTGCGAACAACATATTGATCAACAGCAACAACAAACATTAATGTTTGAGATGTTCTCATTATCTAATTATGTAATCTATATTTTATGCTTTATATCGTTTTATTCTGGTGTGTAATAAATTGCTAATTAACTTCATCTATTTGTGTTATCTTCGTGTGATATCAAATACATTAATACTTAAATTTACAACTTATCTATCTATTTTATATGTAAAAAAAATTAAAGTTTTATCAACTATTTAATTAAAATTTTAATTTAATAATAATTATTGATTTGATTCAATAAATCCATAATCCATAGGACATACATTTTATTTCAACTCAGTACATATTACTCCTTCTATTATTTGTTATTTATATATTGACCCCGATCAGGATCACTCAGTAAATAACACAAGATTTATATAATAGACGCTCTTTTATCAGATTCAAAATGTTGCCCATCTCAGGGATCTCACTGTTTATTGGCGCCCCGTTCCTTGCATTCTTTGTGACTCTGCCTCCGAATCCTGCAATCGTCGTTCGTCATCAGAAGTTCTCACTCTTCTTCTGGTAGAAATGAGTGGATCTTTTTGACCGTTTGAAAGCTTGTGAGTCATTCTCTCTCTCTCTCTCTCTCTCTCTCTCATTTCTTATGCCTCGATTCTTCTTTCCCTCACTCACTCGTCAAGAAAGCGTAAACCCGTCCCCTGAATTTCAGGGTTTCTTTCTTTCGTAGAAACGCAGGGTTATGCAATTTCGGTTATGTACTACATTCTTTTGCTTCCCCTTTTTTTCTATTATTAATTATAAGAAAATTGAATGATTTTAGGGTTTAGGTCTCGCCTATGGTTTCTGCTGTTGTAATTGTTTAGCTGATGGAACTAATCAATAATCAAAGCATATAAACTGGAGATCAGTTTCCTTAGAATTTAGTTGAAGACCTGTCATGTGTTAGAAAAATAAAATAAAAAAATAAATGGGAAGAAAATATAAATTCTTAAACTAAATAACAAAAATAACAATAGCAGTAATTTCATAATAAAATTGATTGATTACCAGTGCAATAAGCACAAAGAAAAATAAATAATGTTAAGGGAGAAATGCAGAAAATAATGTATATCCTTAGAATTTAGTTGAAGACCTGTCATGTGTATATCCAAACAAACACTGCAGTTGGCATTAAGCTGCGGTGCTTCGATAGTTACATGGTCACTTGGATTCCATGTTTTCTATTTATTTAATCGGCCAGGTACCAGTGAAATTCTTTTTAGGCTAACTCCAAGTCTGAACTTTGGTATCTTTGTATATGCATTGAGTTACTCTTGTATATATCTAGATCCTAGAGTGTGGTAGCTATCCTCGTGATATCTTTTGTGGGATAGTGGATGTAGTATGGCATCATAACAGTGGGATCTGTTTATGTTATTGGGGAATAGTCTTTGTCTTGTTAAATTTCTTGTACTATGGCATTGCTGGTGCTCTTATATCAACATACATACTTATTTGCCTATATAAAAAAATTATCATCGTCCAAGAAACAAAGTTTTAGATGTAACGGATAAGGGTGGGGGTGGGGAGAGTGTGGTCTTTCCCGTCACAGTGATCTTCCAGCGGTAGCACAGAAGAGAAAAAAATTTCAAGAGAAAAAATTAACAAAATTGTAAATGCAATTCATTATATATAATAATATATTATACATCCTTCATATTTTACATTCTGTATTTTTTGTACAAACTAACAAGACAATAAAATTACAGTCAAGCATGAAAAAAAATATGATCCACTCTGACTTCCGTTGCAGTCCTAAACTCCTTGGCACATTTTTCCATCGTGTTAGGCATAGCCCTTGCAAACCTTCTCGACAACGGACATCATCACCATGTAAACCTCATTTTAATCTAAGCAAAAACATTAAAATAAATAGGAGCAGCTCCTTTGATCGCTTTGCCTGTCAAAAAGAGGAGGACAAAAAAGTTATAATTAAAACTGTTCTCCAGGCATCAATCAAAGCAAACAGTATAAAAAGGATAACACTACTGGGAGATGAAGGAACCTGAGCCCCTAAAGCCATGTAGCTTTTTGGTTTATATCTACACCATGCAAACCAATTGACTAGTTGAAACACCAATAACATTGTGCAAAAAAAAATAGGTCTTGCAGAATTTTCTTGAATTATCTACTTTCATGATAAAAATAGTTCTTGGGATTCCATTGGAGATGTCCAATACCGCAACAGTGCTTCTACAGTTAACCTTCTAGTTGCACTCAGCATTGAGATAAAAAATCGACAACCATCAATTTTATACTCTTCAAGAGGATTTCTATGGCCAAAGCTCCTAATGTTCACCTGCCACAACTCTGATATAAGCCTTTTGTTGTCAAGAGAACCAAAAAGATACATGGGAGCAAAAGGAAAATTTACCGCAGAGCTGAGCCTATTCATGTTTACAAGATGATCTCTCCAGAAACAATCAAGAGTTTGCAAAAGAACAGCTCTCTGTATTTCAAAAAATATTAAATATAATGAATTCTATTTTTTAAGATAGAGAAACTGTAAACTCCCGAGAAATGGGTGAACAAGAAGCAATTAGAATACAGTGAGCCAAAACAGATAATAGAAAACAACAATCTCCTTATGCATATGTTTGGTAATTGGTTTCAATGCAAAAATTATCATTTGGTCAAACACATCAAAGGTACTCCAAATTAGCAAATGAAGGAGCACCATGTTCATGTATCTATCCCCTTAAATCAATAGAAAGGGACGGGCATTGATCACTGCAAAAAGCAACTATTGGGATAATTATATTCATTAGTTCTGTAGCAAGACTCAATTTTTCCTTTTCTACTTTTAAGCATGGGCAATGACTGTGTAGGACAGTAGCAGTACTATCGTAGTATCATTTCCCCACAGTATGGATTTTGGATCATAACTTCGTTAGTTTAATATCACCAAGTGATTGTCAACAATTAAAATTTCATTCTGTTTGAGTGTGGATGTTTAAGGTTAAAAAAACAGTAGGTAATACTGATGAGCAGATGGTGCAAAACCTTAGGCACACACTTCATTTCTTCTTAATTTAAGCTAAACTATAGTTCTCTACTCTCTAGGCTCTATTTTATTTTCCTTCATAGGTCATTATAGCAAATATGGTTCTCTAGGCTCTATTTTCATTGCCTTATTGCAATAATACATAATTCAACATGGTGTGGTTTGATGTCTGTGGTTGATTTCAAAAATTTTGGATGCAATTATGCTGTAAAATGAAATAATTAGTGTATCGTACTAACACTACTTACGTTAGTAGATTTACAGATAGCAACCAAATTTTCAATTGCAAGAAGAAACAATTGAATAGAATATCTTTACCTCAATTTCCTTTGCATGTCTCTCATCATAACCAGACTCTTCAACAACATTTAAATATGAAGCAATTAGAAAATCTCCAAGATACTTGCGCAGAAGATTAGAAGTTGTTTGGTACTTCCCATTCCTACATTAGGCTTACAGTCAGTGAAAATGAGAACTCTAAATTTAACTTCACAATTCTACAGCAAATCAAGTAACTTACCCAATTAAATCATCAGTGCAAATAGCAAGCCATCGTCTTAATGAAGAACTCTTCCTGCGAATTCCCCTGAAGGCATTTGGAGGTGCTGGCAAATTCGGAAGGGAAAAGTTGACGATATCAACTGAACTCAAATCATTCACTAGCCCAAGTGAATTTAGCAAAGTGTCATCACTAATTCCTCCTAAAGATTCTACCAGAACCCATTTGAGCATATCAATAAAAATAGTAAATTTGATTGAGCCAAAACACAGCAAATGAAGAGGACAAGACATTTATGCAGATGAAATTTAAGGACCATAGTCGTAGCAAACAAGCATACCACGCAACAACTTTCCACCAACAGTCACAAACTCTTTCAAGAGCTTACTCAAACCCCAGCTACGTGGATGCTACAAAATCCATTCAAATCAAAAGATTAAAGGAATTTGTGAAAAGAAATATACAACATGTTAGAGAGACAGCTGAACCACCTTCAGTGGATCAATATTACTGAAGACAATCTCATCCACCACCGCTTGCATGTACCTATAAGCAGTACACACAAATCTAAGAAAGAAAGAAGGAAAGAGCAATAGAAGAGGAAATATAACTATATAAGAATAAACCTCAGTCACAAAAAATTAACAAAAACCAATGACTATTCTAGTCTTTACAGTCAACACCCTTGTAAGTGGAAAACCAAAGCTAATTCAGCATACTTTTCTTGCCACAGATCAGGATACTATAAGACATAAGTTATAAGCAGAAAGAGAAGGACCAAGACTGTCATTCTTGTGTATCTCATCTCACAGAGGTGCTTTAAGTGATACTTTCATTCACATTTTCTATAACTTGTTAGCCCCAATTACTCGGAAGGTAAATATCATACTATCAATAGTGTTTATAAAGTATGGTTAGGACTTAGTCAGGGATTTTAATGATTAAAGGAAATTTGAATTAATATAGTGCCAAAAACAAGGACAGAAAAGAGAACTGATTCAGGCCAGGGTAGTGTCTCATCAAGAACTGAAATTGTTCATGCTCCAAGAAATAGTAAAGACTTGGAATAATATTTAGCTGGGAAGATTAAGTCTGATGATTTCTTACATAAATTTCATCCTAATATTGAATAATAAAATAAGACTGAAAATGCCCAAAGGTTTGAACAAATAGAATGAGACACGATGGCCATTAAAATTAAAATTTAAAGTATAAATGAATGGACCTGAAAAATAGCTAAAGATCAAAATGACAGAAATGACTAGTCCTCATACTACTGTGAAAAGTATCAATAACACAAGAACTTAAATGGAACTCCTTAACAGAACATGATTCATCATCCCTGATATTTTAGACATTATCAAATGAGACAGGCACCAGAAAGTAGGCAATTAGGCACTATAGATTTAGACGAGGGTTCCAATAGAACAGTGTGGATACAATCAGTCCACACACGTAAATTTTTATGCTATGTACAGTATTAATTACTAACAGAATAATCTCCTAAGTTAGAGCTAATTAATACTATACAATCACCTACAAGTCAGTAATAACTTAAACTACTAAATCTAACAGGCACGATTGAGAATTTAAAGGCACTCACTGGAATATATGTTGGGAACAGCTTTCATCATCTCCTGTTAAGATTAATTGCCTTAGATCATAAACATGCTTTCGTTGCACCTTATAATAAAATAATAAATACAAAAGCAAATTAGTTGATAAAGATTTTGCAGACTTCAAGATAAATTCCACTGTTAAAGAAAGAAGTTAGAAATTTTACTCAAGGAAAAAAGTGCATGCTCTACTACTTTAAAGTTTAATCTAACAAGTATTTTAAAAGATTTTAGATAGACATATAAATGAAGTTAGCCGTTTCTACTCCACGGCTTAAGCATTCATGAATGTGATTCACATGAGTCCTTGAAAATTTATTTCTCACCGATATTTTCATTTTATGATTCTGGTTTCTTTTAAAATGGTAGATAGCTCAAAAATCAGATTTTGGGAGAATACTTAAGGTGATGTCCCTTTCTTAGAAGCTTTCTTTGTCCATTACTATTCACAATTTTCCTATCAAAGATTTGTTTATTCTACTGGTGTTTTTTCTTGCAGATCTTACTTCCAGTTTCTCAAACGTTCTCCCACAAGGTAGATGTTTGCCTTGGATATGCCAATTTGGAATTGTAAAGCTCCTCCAAAGGCCAAAGCCTTTTTTTGACACTAATAACATGTTACAGGTTAGATGCCTTCATATAGCTCTCTCTCCCTGCTGATGTCATGTAGATCTGAGTCTGAAACTGTGCCTCGATTATTTCTCCACTGCCAAGCTATGTGATTTCTTTGGAATAAACTATTTTTGGTATTTTCAGAGAGTACTGGTTTTGTCCTAGCTCATTTGATAAGTTTCTATAGATTCATTTTCAGGAGTTTGGGAAGAAGGAAAATGAAATCAAGTGGCAAAGAGTGCCAAGGAAAATGTTCCAACTTTGTATCTGTTTTCCTTTTAGAAAATAGTATGTGTTTGTGTGTGTGTGTGTGTATAGCTTTTATTCCATTGGTGCCCAAACTCCATGTTCTGCTCAATATTGGCCGCAAAATGCACCGCAACAGCTCTACAAGTTATTTTTAATAATTGAACAAAGTTCGCTATGGAATAAAAAGTCTATAAACTTTTCATTATAGAAAAGTATTCACAAATTGAGTTTTACGTAGTTGAATCAATCTAGAATATGAAAACAAATAGAAGTTATTACTTATTAGACAGTAGACAACATCTAACTAATTACATAACCTCGATGGAGTGTGTATTTTTGAAATATCTCTTCATGATAGAAACATACCTCCAATACTTCATCAAACTCAACAAGGTTCTTTCTTATGCCAAAGAAGAACTTTTCTGCATTGATTTGCAGTGCCAAAAGCTATAAATATGTGATGGTCCCAGTTAGTATTGGGAAGATGGCATTCATCAAGCACAGCATATGACAAACATATGAATAAATAAAAATTGGGAAAAGCAAGTATGTAAAATTATTTTACTGTATTAGTTATCAAAGAAGAACTTTTGTAACGAAGAAGAGAAAGAAAAGGGAAGAAAAGCAGAGTTAAGGAACTATTTGTTTCCTATTCTTGATAACCAATTTCTGTTTTTCAGAACAAGAAAAAAAAATTGTTTGATAAAAATAGTTTTTGAAAGTTGTTTTCAAAGTAATACTTCTTTTTCAGTTTTCTGTTGCTCGTGTACTTCTTTGCACTTGTCAAAAACTAGTTTTTGAAAACTGTATTATAAAATAGTTTTAAGAGTTTAATAGTCATGCACTGGTAGTGTAAAACAGTTTTACGCTATCATTCAATCACAAATCATGGTTGGCATGACTTTTTAAGTAGTTATTGTAAAAGTCAACAAACTTACCATACATGGTGATCTGTGATTGGATAATAATGTAAAACTATTGTACACAATCAGTGCATAGCCTTTTTTTCTCCTTTTAAAAACTAAAAAACAAGAACATGATCAAATACACATTACACACCCTAAGACATTCTTCTTAAATCAAATATTTACTAATCAATCATAATGTAAATAAATAGATAATAACCTGCTTTACAATTGCATCACCCTCAATTGGCAGATCCTCGTCATTTGTAATCTTTGAGATAAGTCTCACTGCCCATTCAGTATCAAAATTGAATTTCTGAAACATCTCATCCTGCAAACTATAACATGATGAGATAGTGTGAGAACTGGCTGACAGCCCTGAATTCATAAACCACACACACCCAGTCATCCTGCTCCCTCAGAAAATACAAAAGTACGAAGCAAATAGTATTCAACAGTTCAGCTATAAAAGTCGAGGTTCTTACATTTTAAGAAAAAAAAAAAAGCAAGGCACTAATCCAAATTTATACTTCAATAGTTCTCAACAAAAGACAAAGTATATTAATCACAATAACAATAGCTTTTTGTTTGTTGTAACATTCTTTTGTATTTTGAAAGAAACTTCAAATGCACATAAGGAAACTTCAATTCTAATTTGACCTTCCAATTCCTTTGAGCCTATGTCGACCTAAAAGTTTTCAATATTGGTAAACTTATAGCACCCTATAATCAAAACAATAGTTTGTCTGAGTAAGACTGAGGAACAGTCCTTTTTGGTCTATATATGATGACAAGTCCTCTTTAGACTTGTATGTATATAAAAACTATTTAGCAGTAACAGCAGTAGCAGTAGTGAGTAGTCTACTATTACTACCTGACCATAAATCGTGTTGATCCTGGATCCCCCTGTCTTCCTGCTCTGCCACGTAGCTAGAGAAAAGATTATTACATGTTGAGTAACAAAATGTGAGGAAAAATGTACCAAGGATAATAATAAATTAATAATAATAATAATAATATATTGTTATTAACAAATGGAAAAGAGGATAAGCTTTCCATCATTGAGTAGAAAGTTAAAATGGTTAAGTATAACTTCAGTATATTATGTCCCAAACTCTAAAGAAGCCCCAAGAACATCTTATTGGAGGCATGAGTACTAATATCTATCAAATGCTTGAATTATGCCTACCCTATATGTTTTTGTACATACAAGTAAATAACATTTCGATATCAAGTTAACATTATTCATAATTCAAAACAGTAACTGAATATAAAAATAAAAATATTCCTTGCATATGGATAGCCAAATCAGTCAAGGAAATTGTTTTAATAATCCAAGGGGAACAATACAGCAAAACAAATTGCAAAATCTTAGACTTTTATCACGCTTAAGTACCCACCTGGTTATCTATTCTCCGGGACTCATGTAAAGATGTACCAATCACATGAAGACCCCCAAGCCTTTTTACCTCAGAACCTTCATGCAAACAGTGTTCTTCACAATCCTTCAAAACTGACAGATAGGCAAGGGCTACAGTTGGACCAAGAGGGTAGATCTCAGATTCTTCATTAGCAAGCTTCTCCAGCCCCTCCAAACTATATGAAAGGCTCATTTCAACAGCCTCCAAGATAAAAGATTTAGCCTTCTGATATGTCCAACTTTTACCCTCACTTTTGGATACATATTTAGCTGAATTCATGTTGCAAAGAATATAACACTTTCAAGTTAAAAGCATGTAATTATGATTAAAATGAACAGAATTTCATTTCTCAACTAGAACCACAGAGGCACAGACCCATTAAGGTTGTCTTAGCCAGTAAGGCCATTGATGATGATCCAACCTTTACCTTTGGAAGCACCTACATCAAAAGATTCATTAAAAACTGAATGTTTAAGTAAGGAAAATTAAAATACAATAAGTAACAGACAGGATTACCTTCTGTGAAATAGCCTCATCTGCAAGTTCAACATTTGGATCCTCTCGTGTCAAAAATGAAAGTAAGCTATCCTCTATAATTTCTCTGGCAAGCATCTATATATACCAGGAAGAAAATGTATGAAGTCACTTCCATGATCCAACTCATGCCAATGTGACATGTCAAATGGAGGTTGGGGGGGAAGCTCAATGGCACTTTATAGTTTAAAGTGTGCAATTTTGGTCACCCAATTTTTATAGCTAATTACGTCCCTTTATTTAAAATTAGGCAAATCCACCCCGACTCACCTACCCAAAAATCAATTTTCTTCTACTTGAAATTTTAAAATGCCAGCTTCTTCTATCTAATATATTTGGATGTTTATGATGAAATTGGGATATGAAATTATTTTGAAAGTTTAAGTGTAAGAAATCGAGTGGAAACTTGATAAAATTTGAAGCACTTAATAAGATGTGAGATAGGGTTTGAAGAGGGGAAATTTTAGGATACTTTTATTTTGGGTGAAATTTGATATTTTGGTTGGTAAGTTTTGAACAAAGACAATCCAATTGATTCAATTTGAAAATATTTTGGGCAGAAAATGAGAATCAAGGGTTTCGGATAGAAAAAAATTGACAAGGGGACCAAATTTGCTAAATTTTTAAGAGACTTAATTGGCTTGAGAGAAAAAAACTAGGAGGACAAAAGTCAAACACAAACCAAAATAAAGGAATCATAAATGTAATTAAGCCAAAAAAAATCTACTAACAAAAAGTGATACAAATTGATTTGATTTTTTCTAGATATTTAGGCAAGACAGTACCCTAGGATTCATATTGTTCTGACAGAACACTAGGCACAAATAGCAAATATTAGTGGCACACATACTTTTGGATTTCCGCCAAGGATTATATCTGTGCCCCTGCCTGCCATATTTGTAGAGAGGGTAATGGCATGTTTCCGTCCTGCTTGAGCAACAATTTCAGCTTCTTTTGCTGCATACTGAATTAAATGAGGAGGAGGGGCTCAGTGAGACTGGCAAAACTTAAAAAATGAAACACAATCTTAGTCGTATGAAAGGAAAAGACAGAGCATATGCTTCTGAAGATACCAAGTTACCAACACTTTATGCTTTCACAAACCTTGGGTCTAGCATTTAGAACATTATGAGGAATATTCCATTCCCTAAGCAGACCAGACAAAAGTTCTGAATTTTCTACACTGCATATGGAAAAAGAATGGAAAATAATCATTCTACATAGCCTCAACTGTAGATAACTGAAAAGCTTACGTGCAAACATATGCAATATATAGCCCGCACAAGTAAAGAATCCAAGGTAAATATTTGATTATAACAAGATACAACAAATAAGTATGATGATGATGAGGGAACAGGTGGCTTAATGTCAACAAAGATATGTAAAGAAAACAGAGCAAGATTTAAAACTAGACCCACTGAAAAGACATAAACTAATGTAACAAAAAGAGAAGATGGTTGTTCAGAACCAAATCCCCCAAAAGTTTGTGTTTTGTCTAGAAACACTAGAAACATGAACGCATCCCTCTCTGGCTTGCCACCTCTAGTAAAAGCTCTGTTGGGCTTGAAACAAGGATGAAGCTTAAGTTGTCTGCTGACACCCACTAAAAGCTTAAGCTGTTAGCAATAGACCTAATAATGGTTTATATCTCTAACAATGACACTGATAATTTCTTGCAAAAACTGTGCCGTCATAAATAATTTAAAAAATCAATTTTCTTTCAATTGATTGATTTTGAACTCAAAATTCAAGATCATAGAAATATAAATTTTAGCCTGCTCAATATTGATCAACAAATAATAACGTATGGACACACTATAACAATAACAACCAAGATTTATCCCAGTAGATCAGATTGGCAACATGGATTAATCATCGACATTGAGCTATAATAAAAACCAAACTTCTCAGTGAACAAAGCATTCAAGGTTTTTTCCAATGTCTTAACAATATGGACACTAAAAACATAAAGTTAATGTACAATATGTAACAGTCAACACTAAACAGATTGTAACTCTTAATTATTTGTTTATAAAAGCAAAATCATGACAGCAAGGAAGCATAAATTTGAAGTACAACAAAATATCCATTTTAAATGGTACAAAAGGACAAAACAAGCAAGTTCACAAAATATGTAGCTCTCTAATCCTTGAGCATATCTGTTGACAAGATTCCCATGAAGAAATGGCAAGCATATATGTAAGTTCTTCCTTATTAAATAGAACCTATCATGTGTTTCAGAGCTTTAGACTCAGAAAGAAGTATTTTGTAATGATCATTTGTTCTGGAAAGAAAGCAAAACATGACTCAGTGATAGACAACATCCAAAATAATTACCTAGTTGTTCCAACTAAGACAGGACGACCTTGTCTAAACATATATTCAACTTCTCGGCGAACTTGCTCCCATTTCCCACGAGCAGTCTTGAATAATATATTAATAGAAAAATATACACTTAAATAAAATAATGATTAGGCATTGAAAAATAATTGTATTGAAACTAAAGATACTTAAGAAGCAACAGTAACGAATATTAAATGTCCTACAGCAAAAGCTTGAATAGGCAAATCTTTTCGAATATTAGGAAGATTTGTGGGCACTTCAATGACTGGCATCTGGAACATTTTTAAGAACTCTTTCTCCTGCAATGATATATATGGTCATCAAGAACTCATAATAGCACAAATTGTAATAGTAATGACAACTCAAATGAAATGTCAAAACTATATAAATCTTTACTTCTGTTTTGGCAGTCCCAGTCATTCCTGACAACTTTGGATAGAGCTTGAATAATGACTGGTATGTGATCTGTGCCACTACAACAGAATCTGCCTGTGCAGGTTTAAGACATTGTAATGTAGAACCAATTAACTATGTTTGAACTATTTTCAAGATTCAAAATAACAAAACCAAAGAGCCCTCATATATACCTGAATCTTCAAACCTTCCTTTGCCTCCACAGCCTGGTGAATCCCCTCAGACCATCTCCTTTTCTCTTCAACTCTTCCAGTCAGCTGAGAAATTTTCAAAATTTTGTTCATTATATCATCAGATTCTTAAGAAAAGTATCAGCAAACAAAACAAAAATTAAAAAGTATCTGTTTAACTATTAAATGGAAATGAAAGTCATACACTGCTGCCAAAAATACAGGAAATAATACTGTTAGAGATACGGATATTTAGTAGTAACATGACAAGCATCTAGACATGCCACATCAACAAACACTCAGGGTGGTATGTCATATCAATAATTAGTATTGATAGGGATTAGGGACCATCTTCAAAAAGTTTATAAGAACTAAAACCAAAAAAAAAAAATTGAAGTTCTAAAACCAAATTTAGCCATATTTATAGAGACTAAAAACATATTTTACCCTAAAATTTATAATATCTAAGATTATGTCAACGAGATTACTCACTTCTTCATTGTGTGATGCCAAGGTTGCTAATTATTAATTGTATTATTTACTTTAATCTCTACTCTAATTTTCTAGTCTGCCCAGATCTGAAGATAGCTAACAGTATCAGAAATTTATTCAATCACAAATAGATTCTTATATCCACCCTTGAAGCCTTTAAACCACAAACCCCAAATTGCAGGTACCATTCTCAGCATCAAAATAGCCTCCTTAAACCCATTCTATATTTCTATTGCCTTCCAAAGTGACCCCCTTAGCCCTCAAGCACCCACAATAACCATTCCTTTTTCAATCTTTCTACTTTGTGAAATTTGGGTTTGGGCCTAACTAAATCCCAAAAACTAGCTCATGAAAAGTGAGGCTTGTCCCCCATTAATATATTTGGCCATATCACTAATTGATGTGGGATCTCCAAAACACACCCTTCACGTCAAGGACTAAACATCTCGAGTGTGAAGTTTACAATATTGGACATCTATGAGTGGTCCATTAACGACCAAATAGCAGGTAGTCCAATAGAACCAACAAAAAAAAAAATACTAGGATAGGCTTTAATACCCTCTTAGAATTTGGTTTTAAACCTAACTCAACCCCAAAAGCTAGATCATTAGGTGAGAATTCTCCCAACTTATATACATAATTTTTTGCTATATCACTAGTTGGTGTGGGATCTCTGACACTACCCTTGGTTCATCCCAAAAAAAAACTAGCATATTTATATTATAAACCTTCAACTGTCCTAAATCACATAACAGTAAGAAAGCTGAGGCATGTAATAAATAAAATTCAAACATCAAGCCAAACAATTTCATGAACCAGAAGCTCAATGTCACCTCCAATCAGGGGTTATAGATCATGTTTCCTAGCATAACCGATGGGGATAATATATTTTCATAGTGAAAATTAAATTATAAGTACTGAACATCAGTTAGTACTGCCACATGGCTACATCTAGGCAATCATATCATTTATTCAAGTTGCATCAACATCTACAAATTTTATATGTGTGTGTGCTTGGGGGAAGGAGGGGAGTGGAGGAGTCTGTTACCATTCTAGAAGACCATTTGATTAGACTAGTTTCCACTGCATTTGCTAATCAACATATCTTATACAAAGTAAATACATATCAAGAATAAATGCTAGAGCATCAAATCTTTTCACAATTCTGTAGACAATGCATAATTTGTAAAATCAAAGGCATATACTACATGTAAATTTCAAGAGAACAAAAACTGAACTACAGGTAGCAAGTCAAATTTCAGAGTACAAGCTTATAAAACAAAACAACACTGAATTGTATGCATATTTTTAGCTCAATTTTTTTTAAAATATCATCTAGGATGTCAATCGGTACATTTTTCTCTACTTCTCAACTAATTGGTTGCTGTCATCCAACCCCCTCTCTGAATCTTTAAAAGCAAAAGATCTAATATGTGGCCAAGAGTCACAACTCACAACTGATGTATGTCCGAAAATATCCAGTTTTAAAATTTAAATATCTACTAGATTCAAAACCAAGGAGGAAAAGTAACTTCATTTCCCCATTTACCTTGCATGGATAACCAGTATGCCCATCAGAAAGGCATGTTATTCATGCCTTGTGTATGTGCTGTGTCCTACATTTTTTTGGATTTGGTGTGTTCTTGTGTGATGTTAAATATCCAGCTTTAAAATTTAAATATCTACTAGATTCAGAACCAAGGAAAAAGTAACTTCATTTCCCCCATTGACAACCAGTATGTCCATGCCCATCAAGAAGGCATGTTACTCATGCCATGTGTATGTACTGTATCCTACATTTTTTTGGATTTGGTGTCTCTATGTTGCTGGTCTTTGCTTTCATAGGTAAAAGAAAAAAAGTGCATAATATTGAAAGCATAAAGATGCCTTGAAAATGTTACCTCATTGATAATCAAAGCCTTCCCATCTCTAACCATGTATTGCACATCTCGGCGATAGAATTCTTTAGCTTTTATAGCATTCATCACAAATCTGCAGTAACTCAACTCTTACTACTCATATGTAACTGATTGGGCAGGAATATTCCAATTCCAACATGTTAGCCAGAAACTTCACATGAAGCAGCCATTATTCAACACATATAACCATGATTATTATGATAAATTAGTGTAAATCTCTAGCATATTATGCACCCAAAAAAATCATGATTACAAATGTAGGTTGTAAAATAGAGGAAAACATAAAGCACGTGGTCTTTTACAGGGGTGTCATTTATGTGTACACTGAGGCCTTGAGGGATCACATGGCTTTACTATATTAATGCCTAATTTTTCTTGTTGTTTTGTTTTCTTTTTCTTTTCAATTTTTTAAGGAAGGCATCTTATCCTCCTTTCCATTTGTAATATTACTAGTATGTGAGCCCATGCAATGCACAGAGAATTAGCATTTGGTTATTATTCAGATTGATATGCAATATTAAAAATTTGTAATGTTAATATATATTTTATTAATATGTAAATTTTTAAATGTATATTTTAATACATAATTAAAATAAAAAAGGACTATAAGTTTTAATATTTTTAGTAAAATTAAGTATGATGATATTATCTTTGACTTAATAAATTAAATATTTTATCATTAAAAAGGAAAAGGAAAAATGTAATCAAGCACTTTATTCTTTAGCAGGTCATTACGATGTTAATGTTAATACCATTCATAAAAAACAGAGAGCATGATGGAAAAAATCAATAAAGATATGCTGACATTAATGCCAACCTACATTTCGCCAAGCAACCATTGGGCATTACTAACAAGTAAGCACCAACCAAAGTGAAATGAATATTGTTTAATTCAAAAAATTATTAAAGTATAAGAATGTTCACCTGGCCCAGGGATCATTTTCATCCCAAAGGTCATTAGTTTCTAGAGCCATTTCAGCAAGATCAATTCCTTCCTCAGTCAACTCCACAGAATTATCTTTAAGCTCCACTTTGTAATGCTGTTAATAAAATAAAATCAGTGTATAGAACTGTGTTTCTCAATTATCTGCATAAACTAGAGTTTTCAGAATGGAAGAGAATGTACTCACAATGCCCTGTATAAGCAGTTCAGCTACTTTTGCAGCAACAGGGAATCGTGCGGCATCTTTACTAGCCTGTGATAAAGGAGAAGCAAGAATCATATATCATTGAGCTTGATCAGTTGAAATGATTTTTTTAATACTGTCAACCTGGATATGTAAGAAGAGGATGGTGATGATGCAGGGGACCACAAGAAGCAACAATAAAAGGAATCTTAAGCTTACCTCACCACTGATTAGCAAAGGATTTCTTCCTTCATCTATCAGGACAGAATCCACTTCATCAACAATTGCAAAATGAAAGGGCTTTGGCCTGCTTTCATGTAGAGTAGTCATAAGTAACCAAACATATTCCAAACCAAAATAAAAAAGAAGAAAACAACTTAGTTCTGTCCAGGTAATACACTACCATCTCATTACAAGCTGTTCACTATTTCCAGCAAGATTATCTCGCAAGTAATCAAAGCCAAGCTCCTAAGGTAAGAAAGGGACAAAAAGGAGCAAACGAAAATCAAAGTAAATAAATAAATATACAACTAAAAAGAAACAAAATAAGTAACTGACAATTTTAATTACCGAATTATTGGTATATGTTATATCACGTCCGTAGTTGAGTCTCCGTTCTTCAGAATTCATTCCTCTCTGTGCATGCAAACATGAGATAATAAAGTTAACAATAGGTCATGCAGTACGTTTTCAAAAATTAATTAATAAAAAACTTCAATACCAGACCCAGCTCATTTGTACATCACATCATTAAAACATGTGCTCTAAATCTAATCTTTCCCACCACCAAACACAGTAGATTAACACAAATTTTACCACCACCAGAGAAAAATTACCTGAATAAGGCCAACAGATAGACCTAAGAAACGATGAACACGTCCCATCCATTCAGCATCACGTTGAGCTAAATAATCATTGACAGTTACCACTGCGAAGAAATCACGGATCAGATAAGTTTATTTTTCATAAAGCCAAGAGCTGGTATCGAAAAAATTCTCCGGCATATCCAAAGCTTTTAGAGTGTTAGCAATAACACACGGTCACATACCATGAACACCCTCAGAGGTCAGGGCATTAAGATAAGCCGCTAGCGTGGAAACCAAGGTTTTACCTTCCCCCGTTTTCATCTCAGCGATGGAACCATCATGCAACACTGCTCCACCAATAATCTAACAAAACCAAAATTTTCATCACTCAATAACTTAATGAGTCTAAATAAACCAAACACGCAGACAGTGATATGATAGAATGAGACCTGAACATCGAAATGGCGCATTCCAAGCTTTCTCCATGCAGCTTCACGAACAACAGCGAACGCCTCTGAAACATTAATAAATTACAATTCAATCACAAACACAATTCAGAGACCAATCGAGCAATGGCGCAACAACGTAAAAGAGTAGCGAACCAGCTTGAATATCGGCAATGGTGGCCCCTCGCGCGAGCCGGCGGCGAAATTCGGCGGTTTTCGCGGCCAGCTGTTCATCGGAGAGCGTCTGAATTTGCGGCTCGAAGGCATTGACGGAGTTCACGAGACGGTAGTAGTCGCGAACAACCCAGTAGTTTAAGCTCGTGAAGTCGGCTAAACTCTTCTGAACGCGGCCGAGATTTTCCTATAAGTGAGAAAGTGAGGTGAGATGTAATTAAGGCATTTCGTCGAACAGGTAACGGGCGCGGAGCGCAAACGCACCTTAACAGACGCTGCAGCGACGAGAACGGGTGCGCAACGACGTCGTCGCAGGCGAGGTCGAGGAGGAACAGAAGGACGAGGCCGAATGAAGAAGGCGTTGGCGTTGGCGCAGGCGGAAGTGGAAGTGGAAGTGATTCTGTGAAGGGCGAAGAAAGGTGAATATGAGAGCGCAGCCATAAAGGTGTGTGTTTGTGCTTCCAACTTCAGCGGGTTAGCGCACATGCAATACAGAGCTTAGCATAAGATGGTTTGAGTGAAGTTGCTGCCCGTGCCCGAGATTCTTCCACTCTCCAAGAAGCAAACGGTTTGGCATTTGAATTATAGAGTTAGAAACCAGTTTAATTTTAATGTATTTTACTTGGTTTAAATATATGTTCGTACAATTAATATTTCACTTGATTTCTTTAAATAAAATTTCTAATTTAAATTTTGTAGGTAAAAAAAAAATCATAATTGAAAGAAGAAAATCTCATTAAATCTAGTCATTTAGGCCCGGACAGATATTAATTATCGGCAAAGTCAATAAATATTTTATACCAATAATATAATAACAAAATTATATTGAAACTTTTTTAAGACTTTTTTATTTCTCTAAAAGGAAGAAAATATTTTATCTATTTAAAGGATGCATAAAGCCATTCATCTTAATGTTTATAGAGAAAATTATTCCAGCAAAATTATTTTACAGTTACACTCAAAGAAGTGTATCAAAACAATGCAACTTCAAAGATGAGCTAGGATCCTTTTTTGGTGTGAATTAAGGTAATCTTCGACCTAAAAACAATAACTAATCCCCTGATGTACTAAGATTCATTTAAGTGGTTGATCTCTTTCAATAAATATTTTTTCATATGCACGAGTCAAAGATCAAATCTATAATTACATGCTTAAGGGATAAGGTTATCTACCAATCAAGTCATGTTAGTAAGCTATGACCATTTACTGTTAATAGGTATGTCATAGTGTTATTAAATATTTTATTTAGCAAATAATGTCATATTTAAAGGCAAATGATAAACAATGCATAAATGCATGCTTGAAACATGGTCTATGGCCTAATGGAGTTGGCACCAAACATCTTAAGGTACATTTGATTAATATTTTCTTAGACTTGGATAAGTTACTCTAAAAATACTGATAGGTTAGAAAAAAGAAAGCTTATCTTGTAAGCTAACTTAACTTACTACATATAAGTTAAAATATTTTTTTAAAGAAGTAAAATGATTTTTTATTTATCTATAAATAACATTTGGATAAACAACTTAATTAAGGACTTATTGGATAAGTACCGATTATATAATTATTTATGTATAAGTTGTTTCTACAATTAAAGAAAAAATCTAGTTAACTTGTTTCTATATAAGTTGTAAGCTATCTTCATAAGATATATTGGAAAACTGATTGAAATAGGTTAAAAATAACTCATGGTCCATGTATAACCTATTTTTTAAAGCTCTTCCAAACATTTGTACAAATGCTTATACCATAGAATAACTTTATATAAGTTGTAAATAAGTTATTTCACACAAACCCTAGCGGTGGTTTGGTTGCATCAAAATTGAGAGGGGAAGGATGAAAGAGCAAAGAATTGAATGAATATTGGGATGCATGTGCAGATTGATTGCACTTAAATGTGAAGAAATATTAGTATTGTCATTTAATCTCCGAAATGAACAAATTTGCATGGAAATCACTGTTTCTATTGTGTGTTTTAGTTTTTTGTTATTACTTGTTGTAGATAGATACACACATTTAGATAAGATGAGTGGCTGAGATGACTATTTCTTTTTAATTTCTACAATACTCACCTCATTTCTTACCTATGTGTTTCTCTTATTTTTATTTTCTTCCGTTCTCTCATTTTCTCTCCTCACAACCAAACAAAGAGTAAGTCCTCCTTTCTGTTTGTTTGCTGTGAGATCAAACCAATACAAAAAGGCCGCTAATCAATTGTTAAATTGTTTGACATGATATTTAAATTGTACTTGACAGGTCTCAGCCTCCTTACGTGGAGACTGCTGCAAAGTTTTTTAGGATAGTCGAAGGCTTTTGATTTTAATACGTTAGGTTAAAGGTTTTCTTGGATCAATCAAGTGTAGGAAGATAGCAAATTGAATGGTTATAACTTATAAGTATTTGGGGGAAAGAGGGGTAATGTAAATTTTGAAGGTGTGAATCTAGGACCAGACAAGATGAAAATAAGCTCTCCCAAAATGTCCAAAACTCTAAAAACGAATTAAGCTATAATATATTTTAGATATATGATAAACCTGGCACCACAAGCCATATTATAATCTAACTAGAGCACAACCCCTTGCAAAGCACGGGGGTAGTAAACCACTGGATATAAACCAACACAACGGAATCGTGATAATGTAGCAAAAATAGAAAGAGAGAAAGTAGAACTGGCGGGAAATTTTGCACTAAAACTTGACATGTGTCCTGAATCTGAACAGATTTACTATGATATAGACTATGGTATAGATTACATTAAGCTCACTGCAATAGTTTCAAGTTATATACAAACCTAAAGAATCAAAACCCAAAAATAAATAGTTTAAAATATGTGCATAACACCTTTTAAGTATCACTTGAATCATATCATATCATCTGCATTTGTGTCGAAAATGTGAATTAACAAGCACTCCAGAACCGAGCATCACATGGATGATGCATAATTTGAGAAAAATCAAAATGGCTGCAACTTGAGCAATCAAACCATGAGTTGAACAGATGCACCTGATAAACTCTTACTGTTTACAGATAAACCTGGAGGAATCAAATCAATAATAACTGTTGAGTGTTAAGGATTTCACAAGCATGAATAAAAAGACAGAAATTCAGTGATAAAAAGTCATGTTATAAACTTCAAATTCTAAATTATCTTATATGCTATCAAAAGTCTGTCAAGGTATGTAGATTTAAAATTTGCTTGTGCACCTAAAGAATCTAGGCTCTAGCAATATATTACAACAGAAGTTATGGTGGAATGAAACAGTTTCTGTGGTATCCTCAAACAGCTCAACATACACTTCCAAAGATTTTTCTTACGGTTGGGGGAGAAAAAGGAAATATCTAAATGGCTCTAAGTTGAAGTATTTTCATTTTCCATTTATGGAGACACATAAACAAGTACAAGGGGAAATGTTATGTAAATGAACAAAATTTACATCAAGCATGTGAGTTGTGATTTCTTTTATATCATTATTCTATTAAAGCAACACTTAAACTAGCTCTCTAACATTGAGAAATGAAAATACATGCTGAGGCCTGAATTTAAAAATTAAAATAATTGGATGAAGTGAATGAATACCTTGATAGACTTGTCAGCATATCCAACGTACAGTTTTCCTTGGCTGCATAATATAGCTGTTGCAACAGCACTGCAAGGAATGGATCCATATGCTTTGACATCCAGTTCAAACTCATCTCCAGATAATTCCTACAGTTCAATAACTTTTTTAAAGAATTTCTATGCTAATTGAATAAACAATATTAAACAAAATATCATAAGTTGAGCAAATTGCCTTGTAATTTCCAAAACAGAGCACAAGAGTTTGCATATCTACCTGTATATTAACATTTTTGTCCCAACCTCCTGTATAAAGGCATTTTCCCTGCATACTCATAGCAAAAATGGCCCCTTTATGCAATGTTTTGGAATTCATGAACACATCGTTTCTCCAGACCTAAACAAGCAAATGATAAAAGAGATGTTACACAATAATGGCAGGAGTTGATTGTCTCGATCAAGTCCATATTTCATTTCAAGTGGGCTACAAAATTCATTATTAATCTTCAAAAGGCTCAAAATTATGGAAAAGTAAGAAACCTTTATGCATCCATTCTCATGTGCAGCAACAAGCAAATGCCTATCTACAGTAATAGCCAAGATAGACTTCATCTCTGCAGGCGGATCTTCCCCCAAAACTGTCAGTGGACTGTGGTCATTAAGACTCCACAACCGAACTGTACCATCCCAACTACCGCTGTAAAGAACCTCATCGCATACAGCAAGTGTGGAAACTACAGATCTATGGCCAGTCATTGTGCATATCAAAGTTTCATCCTGGGAAAAGGTAAAGAAACCCAAAGAATTCATTGCCCAATGAAGCTTTTATTTTAGGCAGCAAATAAGTTAAAAAAAGAAAATGGCAAACTCACCTTTAATGACCAAGCTTTTATTGTTCTATCTCCACTTCCAGTGTAGAGAGAATGATTTTTGGAAACAACCAAGGAGTGGATACCACTAAAACGCCAATCCTTCTTCTCATACCATTTCCTTAAGGGATCTTGCCTAAGAGGGGCAGCAATTCCCCAGATAAATATGCCCCCTCCACTGTCACCACTTATGCACAATGGTTCTTCTTCATCTACATAAACTAGAGCCATGACTTTATTCTCATGACCTCTAAATGTGTGTAAATGAGAAAAGTCCTACATAAAATTTACATTGATGAAACTCATCAATAGAATAGCTGAGAGCCTGAGAAACAGCTTGTACAATAACAGCCACACTAATTTATTGTAAAAGACCATAGCCCTTCCAAATGTGTCATTATCATAAATCATTCTTTGATGTTACATAATAATATAGCATTCAATATGGTATTTTCCATTTATCCATGTAAAACAATGAATGCAATATTTCTACATAGAACAAGGTAGGAAGAGTAAGTGAGCATCTGAAGGAAATATGCCTGATTCAATTTGTCTTAAAAATTAGAATTCTAATTTTGGAAAATCAACTGCAATTCAACTGAAATTAGACTTTTAAAGCAAGTCTTAGTTTTAATTTTTAGAGGAAAAAGGGAAGCCAGCATTTCTCTCTCTTCTTTTATTTATTTGGCTATTGTCATTAAATATTAATCAGAAGGTATTTGCTAACTGGTGTCAGTAGGGAAAAAAACTGAAGAACTATTTATTGGAAATTATAAAAGATTTTTTTTCTTCTAAATCTGCTGCATTGACTGAAACAATAATGATAGCATCGTCATGCCAAGATTATGAATGAGATTATGCTATTTGAATGCACCCAATAGAATATTGTCATGTTGTCGTGTTTTAAGTGTTACCTGCAAAGACCATACATGAACAGTTTTATCAAATGAGGAGCTCAATAGATACCTCCCTGCAGAACCAAAAAAATACTTTTTAGAATGAAATATAAATTCAGCACTGCATAATCAACATATCTTCTAACAGATCAGAATGGTAAAAGGGAAACTCTAATGATCCAACCATGTATAATTGTACAGATAAATCAGCCCAAATGCAGATACTGAATACGAACATAGCTTATAAATTTCGTTAAATCATGTGGTTTCAAACTATTTTAATGCAATGCATAGTTGTGAGCAACTGTGACTATATCAATTCAAAAGCCTCACATTCACCTGGCATTCAAACCCATGACATGTCTCAATTATTGGATAACTTATTTATCATTTGTTTGAAGGCCTTAAGCAAACTTCCACCCACTTTCAATAGCAAAATGGAAATAGGATTTATTTTTATGCCCCAAAACAATAGTCCTAAGTATCTTGTCACCCAAACATTCAAAAATAGGTATCATGAAATATGATTGGTAAAAATAGTAATAATTGAATATAAATTTAGAATTCACACCCCCAACAGCCAATCCACTGATACAATCAAGATGGCCCTGCAGATCTTTGAGTTCAGTCATTCCCTTAGGTAAGCCAGCAGCAAAGTCCTCATCAGATTTGCCTTTGCCATCTTGAACAACATTTGGTTGACCACCAATTTCTTTCTCCCACAACTCATGTTCAATCAGTTCATTAGAACTTTGCTTAGGCAACAAACACAACTCCCCTAGAACCAAGCAGATTCCTGTGTAGTCCCTACTTATCGTGACCTCCAAGTTGCCCAGAAAATCAAATTGCGGTTTGACTAACATATTCTGAATGCATTTCCTTACATCCACCACATCTGGCCGGTTTCCTGGATTGACATCCAAACATTTACAAAGAATCTGCCTCAGTGACAGATATTCAGAGCCTAGTTTGTCTTCCAAAACAGAACTAACTTTCTCCACCCAGCATGCATAACTAGCAGAGCTATCACCGTCATTCTCTTCCTTCATTTCCAAGGTATTCCAAGCCAGCACATTTCCAATAAGAAGCCGCAGCAGTACACAAGCCAATGACCATACATCCGAGCCATACCCAATTGGATATCTCGAATGCCCACTATCGGGAGCAGTGCCCCTCTTGTGCAACAACTCATACAAAACCTCAGGGCTTGCAAAAACCTCATTTTCCAAGCAACCCTTACACATTGCTTCTTCTTTGTGTTCAACGGAAACAGCATTCACAAACTTCCTTGCCAGCATCAATGCCTCATTCAAATCAACACAAATCCCACCAAGCTCATCAAAAGAGAAACAAGAAAGCCCCAAACAGCCAGCAACCAACCCTTCCAAATGCAAAGCAAGCACAGCTTCACATATACCCTTCCCAATCATTAAAAAACTAAAAATCCCACCTTTATCCAACTCCAAACCACCCTCACTCACAGCAAGAAACCCATTTCCCAATTCACCAAACTTGTCCAATAAATTACATCTTTGCCTCTCACACACCATATACAGAGGCCCTTCCACCCCTTCACTCCACAAACCATAAACCCTACACATCCTCCCCTGCCTCACGGAAGCTTCTAGAATCAACGCCAACTCCTCCTTCGCACCCTCGTTCATCCCCTCCAAACACTTAATCACCCATGCGACATAACTAAACCTAAACTTGGAACGATCCCGAGGAGGGAAACAAACAATGGGAGCAAGACTTACACTACGGTTAACTCCGAAGCAACCCCTACCCTTGGTCGAACTGAACCAGCCAATACAATGATCGTCCGTTAAAACGGCGTCGTGCGGGAGAATCCAATCCTTCCATGTAACATAAAGCTCATGGGACGAGAAGGGAGGGTGATAGTAACAAGAATTGGTTGTGGAGCGTTGATTCGGTATCTGGGAATGATCAGAGGAAGAGGAAGAGGAAGGGGAAGGGGAGTGTTGGAGGGAGAGTCTGAGGAGGTCAATGTTTTTGGGGAGAGAGGAAGGGCCTTGTTGAGAAGGGTACTTCACGAGTTGGGTGCAGGCGGGGCACCGAATAGTGTCCTGGTACCGCTGCGGAAGCTCCGCGAGGCAAGCTTCGCAGACGGAGTGTCCACATGATAAGACACGAGGAATTGCGTCGCGCTCGTCGAAGGATTGAAGACATACCGGGCACTCCGGCGGCTCCATCGCCGGCGGTGATAACCAGAGCAAGTAACTAAGGTCGAGGCAACACCCCAAACAAATGACTCTCAAACGGCGTCGTTTATTAAGCAGATTACTTTTTTCGTAGCCTTGATATTATATTTTAGCAGGAATATTTAGTAGTATAATTATAATTTATAATAAATAAATACTTCCAAATATATAAATTATATTATAATTAAAATATGTAATCTCTAACACTTAATAAATAAATATCTTTTGAGATATAAATTATTCAGTTTCAGATCAATGATACACATTTATACTTTGTATGTATAGATATGGAGGGATTATTAAATTAAGTTAGCTTTAGAATTAAAATTAAAAATATATTTTAAAAAATATTGAATAAAATTAAGTGTTCAGTAATTTTTAAAAATATTCTTATTTTAAAAAATTCCTAAAATATTTTTTGTTGAAAAATACTACTGAAGAGTGAAGATTTATCAAATTGCCCTCGGGTATTTGACTCGTGCGTTTGGTCGAGATCTGAACTGAAACCGCTGCTCCGATCTGAGGTAAGCTCCTTTGTTTCTCTATTTCTTCACTTCTCTTATTCTTTGCTTGTTTTCTGTGAAAATGCTAGAGTTATAGGGAATTAAATTGATGGATTTGATCTCGAATCCCCCGATGCTTCTTTTCTGCTTGTTTGGACGGCGAATTGTTGTTTGTTTTTTATGAAACTCGGCTTGCGTAGCTTGGAGTTAGGGTTTTTGGTCAGATATTATATTTACGCTTGGGATCGGTGTACCTTGAGAACATTGTTGGATTCGTTGAGCTTTAGTTGTTGACTTTTTGTTTTTCGTGAACTTCATAGCTTCAGCTACTTATAAGCTAAATCTGCCGTTCATGCCTTTGTGTTTGAGCGGTTAAATTAGTAGCATTATCGATGTTTTCTTGCACGGGGTGGCTTCCTTGTTTCCTTTTGCCGAAGAGTGTGTGCTTATTCTGCATGTTTGAAATTGAATAAACCATCAATTTCGTCGCCGAGCTATTATCCCCTCCCTTAAGTCGCTCCTAAAGTAATAAAACTATTTAAATCATCTCTGAAGTATTGAATATCCGTCACTTTAGTCTAGTTGATGTGTTTCAGTAAAGTTTAGGAACCAATTTGAAGGGTTTTTAATATTTAGGGGACTGCTTAGTGAATGTTTGAAAATCTGATGCAAAATGACTTTTTGAGGCAAAAGTCATTGTGCCAAAGGATCAAGACCCTTGCTTTTGTTTTTGTCCATTAGATCTACATTGGAACGTGTGCTGCAACAATTTTAATTGCAAACCAAACATGCACTTAGTACTTGGCATGATTTCTCATAGTTTTAGAACTATTTAAGTAATTTTTATACTGTAAGGACCACTTGATAGAGTGAGTAATAATGCAAGAATAAAGTTGGTTGTTTACTAGTTTGAAACTTATCAAGCCCGACTTACTTGCTATTCCTGTTTTTCGTGAAGAGAAGCTTGCCATATACACTGTAAAGAGCGTTTTCATGTCATGGATAAAAACATTTAAGTGGATTATACTTGTGGCCACTACAGATACGTGGCTGTTTGGATTCATGGCAAGCATATGTTGTAATTTTGGTATAATGTGCTTTATACTTTTGTGCTGTTTCTGCTTGCAACTCAGTGATGGGTGATGGTGATTTTTTTCCTGTTATTCTCACAATTGTTTCTGTGTTCACAATTGCTGAACTTGCAATGAGAAGGCCATGGCTGGGTCTGGGAGTTCCATGCTGTATTCCTTTCTTCTCTTCACAGTCATTCTCTCACTTCAAGAAATGTACCGAGGGAAACTAGCATCATCAGAATTATACACTATACTTGGAGGGTTTGTTAGCTCTATCCTATTTCTTGTGCTCCTAACCGTGAGTTTTGAATCCACCTCTTGACTTCTTTCTCAGCTTTGAAGTTTTATATGCTGATAATATTATGTTCTTTTCTGAGTAATAAGATCAATGATAGAATAGAAGGAAGGAAGGAAAAAATATTTGTTATGACATCAGAAAATGAAGAATGACTATCACTTTTCCTTTGTCATTACAGCCGTTTTGATACTAGTGTTTGGTTATTTGTACTTGTATTATAGTCTATAAACATATTTGTATAAAGGTTTGTCTCTAGAAGGCATCAAATTGTGCACTGCATGATTCTTTGTAATTCTAATGAGAAGTGCCATTTCTGTAAAATGAAGCCAGACGATTTTCGGAAGACTTAGAAAATCCCTATTTTTATCACTTTGTAGTTGTTGGTTAATGTTCAAATATATTGATTCCTTGGTCACTCATTTATACGATCCTTCTACCTTGAGAAAAGCAAAGAATCTTTTGTTCAAACTAGTGCTAGATGGACTGTGGTGACTTATTTTAACGAGATATATGTGAATTCTTGTACTTATCTATGTAGTCTTCTTTTAATTATCTTTTACTCATATAATTCTTCCAAGAATTCTATAAAAGCTAAATCTTTCAAGGTAATTTAAGGTATTTACATGTGTCTGCAGTTCATTGGAAATTTGCAGGAAACAATTGGTGCAAGAACTGGTTGGGGAGCTGGTAAGTACACATTGATTTTGAATGTTGATGACAAACTGTATTGTTTTATATTTAGGGAATTTAAAAACAAGTTTAACAGAATGAGTATTGTTTGTAACTTTCCAATTTTGTGATGTTAAACTTTGAAACATACTACTTAAGGTTAAGGCAATTAGTTGTTAGTGACTTTACTGTACTGTCCTTTGTGCATCAGTACCATAAGTTTCGACAAGTTTTTTATGCTTGTTTACCAGCATTGGGCCTGTGTTTTTAGGCAGTTATGAATATGCTTTCCTGTGTCTAGTTGTCATTATAAGTTTAACCTCTCATTGTAAAAATAGTCCAAGCTTGTTATTTTGTGGAGAGCTTTCTGCATGTCAGAGTTTTACAACTGCAGACTATATCGTTCTGCAATATGTATAGAAGGTAAACAAGATTATGCAGCATTGTACAGAGGGTTTGTATTTCTTCATGTCTATTTAGAGAGGCAAAATGATAGATATTAATTCTTCATAAAGAAGTAAAAAGAAGACAGTTTTGTCAAAGAGGATTGTGATATCCCTTTTCTAAACTTCTGCAATATAGGCGCATAAATTAGTATAGTAAGTTAGACTGATCAGAAAGTGAGAGAACATTATTTGAATGAGTAAACACGTATGTAACAGAAGAAACTGTATAATTACTGGATTTTTTTTCATTCATATTATGTCATTAGCATTAGCAATAACAATTCAAGTGGCACATGCAGCTGAAGAGATGCTGAATTTTATTGTCTAGGTCACTCACTCTTTAAAAGGAGTTGTTACATTTGAAGAACATCTAGTATTGTGTTTTATGCTTATGGAAAATGAAGATAGTAAATTTTTATTTTGCAGTCATAGTTGCAGAAGCAGTTGCTCTGATTGCTGCAAGCACTGTCCACCGAGTTTGCATCACTACATGGTATGCTCCCCCCAACCCTCTTTTGCCTTATGAATGAATAAGAAACTCAGTGAGAAGTGTAGTATCTGAAATATTCAAAAAAGAAGAGAGAGGGAGAAGAAAAAACACATCTCAAAAGCCAATGACACCTCTGGTCTCAAAATAAATAAGGTTTAATAGTAGCATATTTATTGTTCTTATTTCTCAAAATAAAGAGTTTTCACTTAGGGCTGGCTCAACGTGAGTGAGGCCTAAAACTTATTTGCTCTATAAAAATTAATAGAAAAACTTTAGTTATTTTACCTGTGGCCTGTCCTGTTCTCACTTGATAGACTTCTTGTATATATGTGTGTGTGTGCCCTATATTATTACATTAGCTGAATTGGAGAGTTTATATTAGTTCATGTCTCTGTCAGAGTCTGCTTCATAGGTTTTAGCAGCTTAATATGCTTGCAAAAGTCAGAAGGATGCTTCCATTTCGGAGGGTATAGTTATTTTAATGAAATAAAAAGGATCTTTGTGAAGAATATATTAGCAGTGATGGCCTAGTGTACCAAAGTATTGACATTATCGTGGTCTGGCTTATAAAGATGAGAAATCATATCCTAGCACAGCAACACGATGGCTTGCTGTGCATCTTTCAGTATTTAAAAAACATAAAAATATCTTTTTTTTTTAATTTTCATATTAACTCATTGTTGATGTTCTAATATTTGTTGCATAAATGTAGTTTCCTGTTCTCGGCTGCATTGCTGTATGAAGTTAACAAGATCTCTGGGTCAGCGCTTTCAACAAGTGACTCCAGGATTAAAAAGCAAAGTGGAAGAGCTTAAGCCTTTGTATGCTTTTACTATAAAGGCCTCTTTAGAAAATTTTCCCAGGAGCATTAGTTTTATAACTCTAGCATCATAACTTCTAAGAAGAGTGTTTTAAGTTTGTCTGACTTTGTACAATTTCAATGATATGATTTGAATTTTGAAAGAGGTGCGTCTAACGAAAAATCAGTCAGTCATTTTTTTTTCTCACAGGTGGCCCTCTCTGCTTAATCAAAAATAATGCAAAAACGAGTTACGAGGGATCTAAACTTTTGATGGATCCAACTTAAATATATTGAATGGTTCTGGATTTTGTTCACTGCTAAAGTAAGCCATTGACACCATTGTGGCATAGAGCTCCGTTAACTGTTGCACGGATCTTAGAACTCTGAACAGAAATTTGTAATAGATGGCTACATTGTCCGTCTGTTGTCTGAGATTACCTTTAGCCGTATGAGTTCACGCATTTGGTAACTCACGAGTGAAAAAAGAACTTCCCACATCGTTTGTTGTGGCTTAACCTAGATTAGCATACAACTCGTGCTCGATACAATTCATTTCATTAAATATCAGGATTCAAGGAAAGTTAAAGCGTAATGAAATTCAAAAATTTAAAATCCGTCCGTAAAATTTCCAGTTTGGATATTTATCAGGAAAATTGGAGTTTTCATTACGAAATTTGTAAAACATAATAAAACTCATGTTTTTTCCCCCTTGAATGTATAAATGTAAAACTGAATGGAATAATTGAACTTGAATGAAATAATTAAAATTTAGAAAAATCTACGTAAAATTAAAAGATATCAAATACTTGGAAATGGGAATTGTGGCTTTTACATGGATTCGAGCCTCTACCAAAATACCCCTTTAACAAGAACAAAGCAAGTTTTAGCCACAAAATATATAAAAGAAACTTCGCTAAGCACAATAGGTTGACAGAATTTAAACTCTATACTATCCCCAAAAATAGCAATCCTAAGGACCATTTACACAGCCGAAGTTCTTAGGGCAAGATATTGTCTTTTGTTTTTTCTAATGAGTAAGTGAATATTGACATTCTAGGCCTCTTGTTTACCAACCTCTCCTATGTCCCTATCTATGGAATCGCAACATTATCATTTACAATGTCTCGCCTATCCACAAAGAAAACCTGCACAGCCCCCAAGCCGGTGCAGCCACAAGACACAAATTAGCCCCAAGATTTGCAACAGCTTTTAAGATAGCACATGGCTGCTTTTCCAAAAAGAATAAGACCTAAGGTTTAAACCAGTAGCAGCTGTAGCTGATGCACATTGCACAGTGGTTAATTACAGCAAGTCATATTGAAATAGCCCTTAGAAGTTAGCTTCCTGCAAAAGTTGTGAGAAAAAAATAGAGTAACTCCAGGCAAGTTATTTTGGTTCAATCAACATTTTAATGGTTCTAAATTCTAATTGATCCCTACTTTTACCTTCACTGTTAACCCGGGACTTACCCAGATCTCACAACAGAGCCACTTCTCAAGATCCCAAGTGGATATGGATATTTTTTTTTAACAGCTGAAAATTTAGGCCAAAAGAAACAACATACTGGAAATCTAAGCATAGCATTCTAAGACTTCAATCAATAAAAAAGTAAGTTAAAGGGAGCTTTACCAGGGGGAAGCATAACAGTTGACATCACTGATATTTATCAGAGGTTGATAAGCAGTTCCTAGTTGTTATAGACAGAGCCAGTGCTGTTAGATTTTTCTTCACTAAAAGATAATCAGGATAGTTTTCACTACACCAAGGACAAAATCCAAAACAATTTCCTTTTTACTACCACTCATTTCCAATAGAACTTCAATAATCATGAAGCATCAAATCTTAAATCACTAAAATTCGAGGGTGAATGCTCCCCTGCTTATTTATAGATATTCTCACTTTAGAGGAACTTTTTCCTGTAACATGTACCACAAAACAACTAAACACATTCTACACATCATCATGGCACTGGATAATGGTCTCATAATCTCATCAGCAATAACCTGCGATATAACGTTTGATCATCAATGCATTTGATATTTAGGAAGGACGTGGCAGTAGCATCATCATCAGAGGATTATAACAAAAAACTTGTAAGTTTTAAAGCAAAAGGAAAATCTTAACAAAAGGAGCAACATAAAAATGAAATAACAGAAGTCAGTGTGAAAAGTAAATGAAAAAGTTTACCAGTGAGTAAATGCTCTGATTTTTATATTACAAAATAGGCAGATCCCGAATATATAAAACTGTGGCCACAAAACTGTTTTGACAACAAAATCAGTATTCAAAGCTTGTTATATGTTTCTAGTTGCCCGTTGTATTCCATGCTTTTTAATCATATAAAGGCTCCTTGACGAGAAGATTCATTTTCTCGTGAAGAAATTTGAGCACATCCTCTCTCCCTTCCTTTATAAGCAACTGTCTTAACCTCCCAAATGTAATACGTGATGGTCGAATTCCCTTCTCTATCATCTCTTCCATCACAACACAAGCCTTTGCAGCATTGTCCTTTTCACACAACCCCTTGATAAGGGCAGAAAAGGTGTGCATGCTTGGAACAAACTGTTTTGATTTCATATACTTCCATATTTTCAGAGCCATCTCCAGTTCATTTTTCTCACAGAACATTTTAATCATCATTGTATATGTGTCAGCATCCGGTTCACACAACTTGATCATCCGGCAGAAGACTCGGAAAGCTCTATCAGTCTGTCCTTGGCCAATCATACTGCTTATAATAACATTGCAGGTCCTTGAATTAGGAGCGACACCATTGCTCTCCATCTCCTTCAAGACCCTATGCACATTTTTAAACTTATTTACTTTACAAAATGCACCAATCAAGGCATTATATGCCACAACATCAGCCTTGATTCCCTTCTTCGCCATCTCAAGGAACGTATCAATAGCATCTTCAATCCGGTGCTCCACTCCATAAGTATGAACCAAGACACTATAAATGAACGACGTTGGCCTGCAATTGCCCACATCCATTTCCTTCACAACCTCAACAGCTTCATCAACCCTCCCCGCTTTGCAAAGAACATCAACCATGATACCATAAGTAACGACATCAGGGTCGCACCCCGCCTCAACCATCTCTCTAAAAACCTCCCTAGCCCGGGGAAGATTGGGAGCCTTTCCCCACCCCTCAAGCAAAATGCTGTAACTTTTTTCGTCCGGCACAAACTGACCCTTCATAGCATCAAAAATCTCCTGAGCCTTCCTTACATTGTTGGACTTGCACAAAGCACTCAGCAAACCATTAAATGCAGCAAGATTCGGAACCACGTCATACTTATCCATAACATTAAAGGTGTAAACAGCCTCATCAACCTTGTTAGCCCTAGCATACTTTCTCATCATGATGCAAAAAGTTTCAACATTTAGCATACCCTTTTTCCTCATTGCACTAACAAGGTCCCACACGATCTGGTACTGTCTAATCTTGGCCAAAGATTCAATCATCAAGTGGTATGCCCTAATGCTATGTGAGTAACCTCTCTGCTTCTCTGCCCACTCAAAGAACCGAAATGCTGGCATGCCCGCATTCTCGAACCTCTTGAGAACGTTCTCAACTAAATCAGGGGAAACTCTAACACCGGTTTGATTAAGAGCAGTGTCAAGTCCGAGGGTAGGACACGTCATCATAACCTTGCACACTCTTTCACTTGCTTCTCCAACATCCTGAATCATCGCCTCGCTTGCGCTGTGCATTTTCGTAAACACCACCCATTTGGAAAATATTTTACTTCTATGGGAACAGAGCTTAATCATTGCGTGGACAAAGCAAGAGTCGCAAATTATTCACCTGAAGCAAGCTCCAAAATTGCGAGGCTGCAAACCCTAACGTGATGAAGGCGATGGCTCAAGTTCGTAGAAGCAAAAGCCTATTTTTTTTATCTTCTACTACTGTATTTCTGTGTATGGAGGTTCGGTTCAGACCAAAAGCGGTTCGGTTCGCGGTGGTTTGATGGTGGCTGCTGGCTGGGTAGAGGTGACGCCGCGGTTGTGTTCAACGTTCAGACTTCAGAATCTAAAACTAAAAACAAGTACCGAATTGTTTATTCCCGAGAAAGAAAAAAAAAAAACTTATTAATTTAAACAAATGTATATCTTGCTCTTGTGAATTGTAATTGCAAGCTGAGTGTGTTGTAACCCTGTACAGTTGTACTAATGCTGATAGTTTTGGTTTTAATTATTTTTCTCTTAATTTTTTTTTGAAATCTCACTATAAATTAAATTACTCGGATTTTTCTATATTTTCATTTAATAATAATATTTAAATTTTTATTTTGAGGATTTCTGATAAATTAGATTTTGATATTATGTACATGAAGAAAAATTAAAATATATCTTTACTTGTGAAAAGTAGTTTCATATAATGTAATTCAGAAGAAAAAAATGCAACGTATAAAATATATAAAAAAAGTTATATGGTAAAATAATATTATATGAAAATAATTTAATTTTTTCCTATAATATATTTTTAATCAAATTTACTTATTAAAAACACAAAATGCTTTTACATTTTTAAATATAAATATATTTAATTATAAATCTAATACTTTTAAAAATATCATCCAATGATTATAATATCAATCAATCATTATACATTATAAAATATAATTTCATATTTAAACTTTTCTTTTTATCATCGTTCACTATTTGAATTTTAAATTGTCTGCTCAATGTCAATAAATAATACTTAATTCTATTATCTTAAATAAGATTTTATTAGTGATTTGATTACGAAAAAAAGTTGAGGATTCACTTACTCCAAACCATGAAGCTTGAAAATTTGTCATAAGACATTATTTTAACTCAATTAAAGCTTTAGAATTTAATTTTTGTATGTAAAAAATTATCAAAGAAAATTAATCTCGTCTTACTGTAACTATTTTAGTATTTTTGACTAAAAAACTATTTGCCGAAAAAATATTTATGTTCCGGTAAAAAAAAATGTTTCGAGTAAAAAAATATTAGGGTTAATTAATAAGTAATTTTCTGGATAATTTGAGAATTTTTAAATTAAAAAATTATAATTGAGACTTTTTTTTTTTTATCAAGAATACAGTTACATATTTTTAAATTTGAGATATCTAATTAAATTTAAATAATATCACGTCAGAAGATCAACTTGTTCGATACTAGACTTTTAATTGAAATTTTCAAATGCAATTTATGATAGTTTAAAAACTGTATATGCTCCTTTAACCTATACAAAACAAAACTATGCTCATTTTTTTAACATATCAAGGGCTCAATTATAAACCTTTTCATTTAAAGACCTTATTAAAAAATTCAAAATAATTAGAGATACTATTAATTTAACCAAATATCATCTGCTTTTAGAATAAAAAAAAATTAACATGTGCTTTACAGAAGTGGACCCATCATTAAGAATGCAATAATAAGCAAAAGATAGAAAATGACAGAGAGAGCAATAAGCGCGTGGAATTGCGCTTTGGTCATCACTGTCGATTATTGAATTGAAGTCTCTCAGACGCAGAAATACAAGGAGCCAACCGACATCCTCAACCTTACATCCCATTTCCCTACATTTCTTCCCTCTCTTTCTTTTCCATTCTCCCTTCACAATTTTCCCACAACCTTTTTTTTCCTTTCATTTTTTTAATTTTTTTTTTTAAATTCTTCCATCGTTTTTTTCCTTCCTTCAGAGAAAATAAACCATAACGATTTTGTTTCAGCTCTTCTTAGCTCACCCCAAACCAAATCCAATTCCATCACTGCATTGATCCGTTTCCTTCAAATTATTCAGCAATGGACGAGTTCGGCGTTTTGACCGAAAAGTTCGGTCTCAAACCGCAAGGAAAATCCGCTCCAATGGCAAGGGCAAAGCGACCTCCGAATGTCGCTGATTCCCAAACACGCCCCAATCCCAAATTCCCCCTTAACGGATCCCCGTCTCACCAAAATTCCACCTTCGATTTCGATTACGGAGTTTTCAGCAACAGCAACACCGACAACAAAACGCAGCGTTTCGACGACATCTTTGGCGGAAACGCCAAATCCAACGGCGCTTCGTTCGATTACGATTCCATATTCGCCGGATCGAACACACCAGTTTCCACGTCATCTTATGTGGATGACATATTCGGTGGAATACATGGGAAGAGTGTCGGTGTTGATGATCTGCTTGATAAGATTGGTGGCTTAAATACAAACGCTAAAAGTCCAAACGCAAAATCACCCGCTTTTGATGATTTGATCCCTGGCTTTGGTGTTTCCAATAATGGGTAACCGAACTCTGTCTTTAATTCCTTCTAAACTTGCTTGCATTATTAGTTTAATACCTCGCTATACGTGCATATTTTGAATTGGTTGGTATCAATTGTTCTATTTTTATGTTAGTCTTTTAATGTGCCAATTGTTGTATTCTTTAGTGTTGGGATGAACAATCCAAGTGTTACTCCAAACAAACCTGCTGCAGCAGCGGCGGCGTCTCATGATGATCCGTTTTTGATATTTGAAACTGCTTCAAGCTCGCCGTCTTCAGAATCTTTCCTGGACGCGCTGGAGCAGATTAGTAAGTTGAATAATTCTAAAGGGACAAAAGGAGGTTCCCCATCATTGAAGTCTCCACCCAAGCCAATGAGTAAAGGTTGTTCTAAATGCTTGAGCTTCATTACAAGAATGGCCTCATTTTTGTTATGTGTAATTGGCTGAATTGGGTGGTTTTTAATGCAGTTAATAGTCTGAGTGTATCAACAATCGATGAGCTTGAGGACTTTGCCATGGGTGGGACACAGACTAATGCTAGTAGTAGAAAGGCCAATGTTAAAGCTGCTGAGACTAAACAAAACTTGGCGGCTAGGATGAACAATGGTAAAAGAGTTCCAGCTGCAAAAGTGAATCAGGCAAACGGTGTGGATGATCTTGAATCCTTTTTCAGCATGGGCTCTCGATCAAGCAGTGTGCCAAAGTCAAGGACTCCAACTATGGTAAATCTTAAATGTTATTAATATATAATGAGAGCTTGAATGATTTCGCAATGCTGAGAAACTATATTCAGTTTTTTTTTGGCCGATATGTTACTTAGGATCGTATGTATGATAACCAAATGAAGAACAAAGGGAAACCTGAGGTGTCACCAAGAGTGCCATCTAGATCCTCAGCAAATGTGAATAAATCTCCAGTGATGACATCTCTTGATGACCTGTCTCTGATGTTTGGGGGTAAGTTTTTTAAATTTATCAATTTCTATTACAGTGAAGTGGTTTTGTGGTTGACAAATCATTTATTCTTTGTGTTGCAAAAGGTTCCCCGTCATCTGAATTCCAGGAGGTTGAAGGGGAAACTGAAGAAAGACGAAAAGCAAGATTAGGACGTCATCAGAGAGCACAAGAGCGAGCGGTGTGTATTATTATGTTGTCTCTATTTCTTTTAATAAGGAGAAGGGAGCTAATCAATGCAAATTATACGTCATCTTTTTATATCTTCTTTCTTAATATTGTGTGATATTGTATTTTCTAAATGGTTTCAAGTTTCAACATCAAGTCTTTAGCTTAATGATCTCTACAGTGACCCTGTATATGATATTTCTGCATATACTTCTTTAAAAGCACATATGGTGTCTTTCTAGCTCATTCTAGACATTAACATTACCAGTTTTATTGAGAAATAAACTCTCATGGGATAGTTTTTTCACTTTTATGACTTTGATATTTTCAGTTAAAAGCAGTGAATGATATGAACCAGCGTGACCTTCAAACTAAGATGGAGCAAGAAGAGAGGAGGGTAGGCATTTATATTGTTTTTGTTTAGATTGTGATTTATTCCCAAGGATAATCATTGTATAATTATCCATAATTATTTTGATTTTATTTTATATATTTGTCAAATTTTCTTTGCATGACTTTTTGTTTTAATTTGGCAGAAAATTGCTGATACTGCGGATGTTCAGATAAAGCGCTGGGCTGCAGGGAAAGAAGGCAATATGCGGGCATTGCTATCAACATTACAATATGTAATGCTCTTTTACAATAATTACTATCAATTGATAACAGTTCATTTCACTTTAGGGCATTTGAATATACCTCTTTTGCCCTGTAATTGATTAACATTCTTAACAATTATCTTGAACAGAATGATTAAATCCAGCCAGTAAACAGTATTAAAAAATGTAAAAACCATAGTTGTCAATGACAAATAGTGGCATGGAGTGGCCGACTCCAAAAATGCTATGGCAGGATAATAGATAGTGGGTTGACTGTTATTTTTCTTCGGCATTCTGGGGAGCGGGGTCTTCCCATGACATGCAGTAATGGCACTACCATTCTGTCATTGCACACAATCGACTAATATGGGGAAAACAAAGAAATAGTATACTATATGTAGATGAAATAATTTAGAACTTTATTTTTAAATCATGGCGTATTGCGACTCTTGTCATATCAAATGTTCTGCCTTTTTTTTGTGTTTAAATTGTTTGTAATTTTGCGTAAACCAACATGACAACATGGTGGTCCAAATGGAATATTTTGAGTTGTTGACTGAAAGTCCATACATAAAGGTTAAGATTTGCCTATAAAGTAGCATTTGGCTTGCAGAATTGCAGATAAAATAGAATTGCTCAAAGTATTCCATTGGTGGAACAAAATTGTACTTATTTTCTAACCTCATTTTCAATTCTTTTGTATTTTTAAAAATGAACTAACATAGCAGAACTTGTGTTCTTTTTCATTCTAGCCTGTTTACCAAACATTATGTAAGTTTCTTTTGGTAAGGAGGATAGAAACTTAGTCTATTTGAAATTAAACTCAGACACACGATATATATAAATAACTATTTGAAATTAAAGGTACCATTGATTGGGCTATTTCACTATTTGTGTAGTATATATGCCTTTGGTTAAGTGAAGGCTCTGCCAAAACTCTCCTCAGTCATCTCCAGGATCTTATTTAACAGGAAGATGATGGACTTTTCTCGTGTCTTTTATTTCCTTTTGGTGGTAAAATAATATGATAGTTAATAAATTAAGCTTTTACCTTTTATCCCATCTTACTACAATTTGTTTTATTCCATGACTCTGTCTTACCATTGAGTTTATATGCAGGTTCTTTGGCCAGAATGTGGTTGGCAGCCAGTGTCTCTGACAGATATGATTACCTCTTCTGCAGTTAAAAAAAGTGTATAGAAAAGCAAATTTATGTATTCACCCAGATAAAGTTCAACAGAAAGGTGCTACTCTTGAACAGAAATACACAGCGGAGAAGGTTTTTGACATTCTTAAGGTACCTTATTAATAGTCATGTAGAAATAATATACTACTTTACATAAAAGTATAAACCCATTTTTATCCCTTTGGTTAAATGTCACGATTATATTTTACTTTTACCAGATATAAGTCTACTTAATTTTATTGAGCTACTGCTAGCTGGATTTGCTTTAATCACACCATTAAGCTGAACATATATATCTTCCCTTTTACTTCTCTATAGAATTCAAGTGCCGGATAATAGATATTTATTTTGGAAAATTCCCACGCCCAACAAGAAATGCTGAAAACATTAACATATCCATAATTTTTTAATACATATCCAACCAAATTTGTTGACACTAATTATTTTTAGAATTTAATTAGAATGTATAGAGTATAGACATCATCATTGTCATCCAATAACAAATTATTGTTAACTTTGTAATAATTACTTTAAGTCATTTCAATGTGATCTTTAATTGCTTGACGGTGTAAATGGTTTTATACTATATGAAGGTTAAACTACTACACTTATATTTATTCTTCTGACCTTAAAAACAGGAAGCTTACACCAAATTCAATGCGGAAGAGCTTTCTTAGATCCCACTGCTAATGCCTTTGCAAAATCAATAGATCTATTAGCACTTGCACGGTTTCGGCATCGGCCTGTTTGCTTGCCTAGCTGGTGCCTCATATTTGTTTTTGTGCCGTTGAAGATAACTGCATAAATGTTTCGTGGCATCGTTTGGCAGCAGATTCTTTTTCCCTATAACGTTGAACGCTCTACGGTGAGTTACCGAGTTATAACATATCTTTGTAAGTAATTATGTTGATTGATTCAGGTCAATGTACAAATTTTAAATGTTCATGATTCCCTAAGATCAGACAAGGGTTTATCTTATTAGATATGCACAATTGCACGCATAATATATTTTGTGGGAATGAGTGGTAATTTTATACTTGTAACTAGGCTTTTGTACGAATAGAAATGTTTCGATTGATTTTTTTCATTTGAATCAAGGAGATTGTTTGTGATTTTGATTTCTTTCATATTTATATTTCATTTCTAGCAAGTTAACCCCCCCCCCCCCCCCCCCCCCCAAATTGATTGAAATGTTAATAGTTATATCAATCCGATGCGTTAGTACATCATTGAGGTTATTCTTTTTATGATTAATACTAGTTCTTACGAGAATATCAACTAATACAGAGAATTATCAAGCCTGTAATATGTCTTGGTAAATAATAGTTTTTTGTATTTATATTTGTAATCAAATATCTTGATTAAAATATTGCGATGTCATATGTTAAGATATATCTTGATAACCATCATTTCTAACAATGTTTTATACTTTCATAGTTTCATATTTAATATTGGGGTGCTGAAAATGTTTTGTACGTTTGGGATTTGGCCAAACGCGGGTAACCTCGTCACCATCAAAATGAAAATTAAGGTAATGCCAAACTTTTTGGGACATTGATTAAAAAGAAGGATTCATTTAATCCACTTTTAATGAGATAAGACTTTATTAATGATAATTAAGAGGGAGTATATCTTTATTTTCATACCTTGTTTGTTTTAGTGTAGAATTCTTTCCGAAAGCTTTGCTTATTAACCATCAAAGTAGAACTCACATGAAAGCATAAATGATTTTTACACTATTTATTCCAAGTTTTCATAATGATTTTTTATGGTAATTATAAACAAAAATGATTATAACATTTGGACCTGTAATTTATTTTCGTAATAAGGTTACCATACTTCATACTTATATAATAGTAAACACTCTTTTAACAAGAGAATCTAGCTTAGTTGATTAAATAATGTGTGAATTGTTGTCAATTTTTTAATACTTGAATTTTATTTATGAATAAAAAAAATAGATACTTTCCTTTTGTTTCACTTCATTCTTGATGCAAAATTATTCATCATCCTAATAAACATTAGTAAAATTAAGAAAAAAAGATATATTGGAAAAAACAAATTAATCAAAAGTTGTTGATACAAGTGGTTTGACACTTAAGTTTTCTAATCAGGGTATAGGATTTGATCTCTGATTTGAATATGAAGTCGCAATAGTATCATTTTATCACAAAATGGACTTACTTTGTGGGAGTGAGATTAATTAGATGTCAAACAAAAAATTCTAAATACCTATTGATTACTCATAAAAGAAAGGAATAAATTAAATTTATTTTGGAGTTTGAGTTAGTCCCTTTTTTGTGCGAGGGGAGAGGATGGAGCCATGATGAAGGTAGGAAAGGGGAAATATCTTTTCAAGTGAAAAAAGAAATTGAAATTCTTAAATATTGAGATTTTACCGTTAATTTTTTAAACTTCTACTTTATAATAAAATTATATATTATATTATATTAATAAAATTTGAAGGACTAAAATTTAATCCAGTGCTAGTGTTACTTGAGAGTTGAGAGGATCCATTCCTACGGAAAAGGGAGTGAAAGTGAAGATGTCTTTCGCAATTGCATATGCTACTTGAAACGGTGAAACCCATTTGTTTCAGACTTCAGCGGCTAATGTATTGTGCTCGCAGTGCTGATGCCCCAAAAAATTAAGACAATCTTTTTCTTAAAAGAAAAAAGACGGTGTTTATTTAATTATCAGTGAACACAACAAATAAAAATGGGATGTTTTCTTTTCTTAAATCAAACATATCTCCGTTTCTTGTTCAGTATCTTTATGACACATCAAACAAGATCACATCTGAAGGGGAAAAAAAACTTATAAATTACTAGTATTATTTCTACATTTCTACTTGTTAGTTGTTACCTTTGACCATTTTTTCCCATCAAATAAAATAGAACCACTTATATGTTAATGTTGTTTTTTAAATGTGGAGTTTTTCATAATTAAGCTCATGTAGATAGAGCTTAACGAAGAAAACATAAAATAAAATCTTAAGTATCTTATTTGAAAAATAAACAAGTCTCTCAACTGAACATGCATGTGGATGATAAAATTAAAGATAAACCAAATGTAACTTCCACTAAATATATTTTCTTTCCACTTGTTAGTCGTTACCTTTGACCATTTTTTTTCCATCAAATCAAATAGAAACACTTATATGTTAATGTTTCTTTTTAAATGTGGAGTTTTTCATAATTAAGCTCACACACAAATAGAACTTAAAGAAAAAAACATAAAATAAAACATTGAGTACCTTGTTTGAAAAATGGACTGGTCTCTCAACAATATAAGCATACGTGTGGATGGTAAGATTAAAGGTAAATCAATGTGGCTCCCACTATATATACTTTCTTTGAACTTATAATCTTTAATTAGTGGAAAATCTCAAATTAAAATTTTAGATCATTTTTTGATGAACCTCATTTTAAAATCTTACATAATTTTTAATAAATCATAAGTGAATTTTACTTTTAAATATTTTATTTAAATATTTATTAAATTAAATATAATTAATTTTGTAGCCAGCTTTCTTTTTTTTTTTCCCTCACCAAATCTCTCTCTTGTCATATCATCTCACCCACCCACCACCCACTCCTCATTTTCCCCACTTTTCTTCTTCCCCCCTTCCCTTCCACCGCCCCCTGTTTCCCTCCTTCTCCTCCTCCGCGCCCCCCTTCTTCTTCCCTCCTTCCCCGATATTCCCCCCTTCACTTTCTCTGTGATATATTTTTTTATTTATTTTTGTTCTGTGATTCTTTCTGTTGCAAAGAAGATCAAAGAAGATCTGGTGTTTTTTTTTCATGGATCTTTTGTTGGTTTGTTTTTTTGTTCTTCATCCCCTTCATTTATGCATTCCAACTGTTTTTTCTCTCATTTTCCTCCCTGTGTTTTACTGTGACAGCTTGAGCAATAGCTTTTTAAAAATGTGCGAATCTTCAGAATTCTTTCCCAAGAATTGGATCTCTAACATGAAAACCTTGAGGGATACTTTATTGTTGGATCTGAGGAAGATCAGATCTTCAGATTGAGATCTATCCCCAAAATCCAGCATTAAATATGCTCTTAGATGATTTTTTTATAACTTTTTTTCACTCAGATGAAACATCTTCCATTTCTGTTATAAATGAGAGAAAATCTGTTTTTTACCTTTGTAGCTAAAAATTTACTTGTGTACAGTAATGGTTTGTAAGGTAGTATCTTCTTGGATGATATTATGTGATATCTATCACACAATAATAAACCTAAACCTGCTGGCGTATGTAACACACAAAAGCGCATTGACTTCCTGAACATTGATCTGCTTGTAGGGGCAACTGTTATTTTTCTTTTTTATCCGTGAAAATCAACGATAATGTCAAAGATAATGTCAATAGGTTTATAATGTATTAATGCTCAATTGTCAGTTCATTTTCTTATAGGAAGATATTCAATTTCTATTAGAGTTTTTAAAAGTAAGTTATGACCATATTAAATGTTTTCAATAGTACATATTAAATGCTTTGCTTTAAAAGGATTAGAGTACAGAGGAGTACTGAAAATTTTTCTCAAGAAATGAATATACATGTTTGCGCAAAATTGTAAATAGGCAGCGTTATTTATTTACATGCATTCTAGTTAGGCAATTACACATTGAATTGAATTGAATTGAATGGTTACTCTAGACTCAACTTTAACAGGTGGTGGGGCTACAGAATTTAATGAACATATGGCCCAAAGTTCAAACTCCATGGTCAGATAACAAAATTGCTTAACATGAGCCACTTTATTGCTTTTAAAACACTAGTTCATACAAGTTGGATTCTGCATGGAAAATAAAGGCACTAGTCATGACCGGAATGCAATGCACGTATGATTATACCATAGTAGCTAATCAGTATCAGTTATCACCCATCACTCCTCTCTCCTACCTAGTTTCAGATCACTGTATTAGTGATTAATGATCCATCACTTTCAAGTTGATCATAACGTAGTGAAAGCGGTTCAGCGAATCAGCGCTGTGCAATGGATGGTCGAGAATAATGAACCACATTCTCTTTATTTTATATGATCAATGATGCGGTTAGCGGTAGTGTTCCACTTTGCATTTTCACTGCTTCACGGCAGATTTTTTTACATTATATCATAAATTGTCATCATATATATATATATATATATATATATATATATATATATATATATATATATATATATATATATAATATTTTAATCATTTAATTTGTTAAACTTAAGATAAAATAGGATTTAGGTCCTGTTAGAATAATTTTTTTCATAAGAATTTATAAAAGAAAAAGTAAGAAAAATAAAATAAAATAAACTTCTTTCATAAAATAAAAATAATTTAACTAAAAATAATTTATGAAGTAATCTAATTCAATTAATTTGGAAAGAGAGAAGATGGGTGTTCGTTATATATGAGATAGTGATGACATGACATGTAACAAAACTTAACTCCAATGCCCCCACAATCTGAGTGAATTTTACTTGAAAGGGACTAATACAAAATTTATTAGAAATTAAAATTAATATTTGTTAATTTATTAAATATTAAAATAGACTAAAATTAAAATTATTATTTTATTAAATTTTAACTTTAAAAAAATTATTAGGCAGAAAATATAAAAATTGAATATTTATTAAAAATAAAAAATATAGTTTTTTATAAAAAAATAAAAAAAAAAATAGGTGAATTAAATGTCGAGAATGTACTACCTCAGGACAGATTTCATTCAAAGAACACAAATGACTCCTAATAAGATTCCTACATGGATAGTGGGAACCAAACTCATAATTTTGGAACATGAATTTGTTCCTTACCAACTAGACCTATATTGGTATAAAAAAAACATATTTTATTCTTAAATAAAAGTAAAACAGAAGGGAAAAAATGAAAATATGATTATAATTACACTAGATTTATATGCTTTTACTTCATTTCTTCCATTTTGAATTAGGTTGCAGAACGAGCTAGAGAGTAACAGATACACAGTAGAAAGAAGTGGAACACACAGGGCTGCTAGGCCATAAACAAACAAGATCACCATATATCCTTGGCTTCATAAGAATATGACCAAGAAATGAAATTTGGTTTCTGAAATCTCTATCAATGGCAATCATAGTTTAATCAATAGTTGGTCTTGAATGGCTTGTAAGTTCGAAGATCAATGGCAATCCCAGCAATAGAGCCAGCTGCAGCTCCTATAGTCATCAAAAGGCAAGTCATGCTAAGTATTTGGAGGCAGATCCACTTTGTGCTCCACTTTGGTATTCTCTTTTGAATAATGTACATCTCCACTGGGAAATACACTGTAAGGGGCCAAAATCCAAATGCTCCAAGAAGTCCACCTATGTCATTGAAGAATGGGAGGAGCATTGATATTACAGTGCTCAACATTACATATATTGTCCTCCAAACCAACCTGAAGAGGTTGAGCCTGTAGGGATGGAAACCAGGGATTGGAATTTCAATTTCTTTGTTCAGAAAATCACTATCTGGGAACATTTGCGCCGCGTGTTTCTCGACGAAGGCGAAGAGGGGCTGGCAGTAAACTTGGTATGAACCAACAAGGTGGATCACTATGGCAGCATTAGCTATGTCAAGGAGCCAGTATGGGTTGTAGAAGCCAAAACCAGTGAGAAGGTTTCCAGGGCTTGCATCTCCAAAAGCAGCATAACCAAAGCAACCACAAAGCATGTAGAAAATGCTAGTTACTGCAACACTGATGAAACTAGCCTTCTTCATTGTTTTTGACTCTGATGGAGGGGATTTCACTGTGTCCTGTTTCATCACATTTTACATTATTTCATACCTCAATTTATTTTTCATTTTTTAATAAAATAAAGTAAAGTCTGAGTCTCATACAAAACAACAAAGTCTTATTCAACTAGGTGAGGTTGGCTACATACATCACACGGTATCATTGACACAGTTAAAAACAAGAGTTTCAGGAGTGTTATTAAACCTGAGTCTCATATAATTTAGCAAAATAAATTATACCTGAATTTCTATAAGGATGAGGGAGTATGAATAAGCAAAGGCTATGTCACCAAGAGCTTGCATGGTTCTCCAAACTTTATCAGTTTGGGTCACGGTACCAATTGTTATCCCGGTTAGGCTTCCTCCAACTCCTCCATTTTCTGTTACATGGTCAATCCAAGTCAGATTTCTGACCAGTGTTTAAAGATGAACAAATCATCACGATGGATATGTGAATAGAATCAATTCATACCAATAACTTTCCCAATACCAAGGCCTAGCCCAATAGTGGAGTATGTGAAGGACATGACAGCAGCTACAATGGAGAGCCACCACAGTTGATCGAAGCCCGGAATTTGTGAGAAAAGAATTTCCACTATACCAAATGAAATCATGTACATGTTGCTGTTAATGTGGCACGGATCTTTCCCTCCACTCTTGTGGAAACAATTAGATCTTTCAATTGCCCTGTTTGATACACAAGCCAAAAACAGCCCAATTATGCTATTTAATTTATTTTCCTTGGATAGTAATTAACTAGACATTTCAATATCACTACAATCTGAAACTTACATCATGCTAGTGGAAGCCGCTATAGTGTAACCAATGGCCACTCCGAAAAGGTTAACATACTGAACTAGCCCGCACAGCTTGACCTTAAAGCCATTTCCACCTGAACAACCACAACCACATAACCAAGATTAAAAATTCTGCAAGAAAGAATTTTTTTTTTTATTATCGGGCAAATGTTAATTTTGTTAAAAATGTTAGTTGTCCCCTTTCCCTTCTCCCTTCAGTATTCCCCAACCACTAAAAAAAGAATTTAATTGAGTGAGTTAGGTGGGTGAATTTTACCAAAGTTAGACTGAATAGCGTCCATGTAAGTGTAGTTTCTCTTGCCAGTTACAGGATCACCGGTGCGGTAACAATCAGCGAGAAGAGTGGAAGTGTAGTAAGTGATGGCAGAAAAGATAACCATGACAATAGGACCAGCAATCCATCCAAGCTGAGCTATAGCCCAAGCCAGAGATAGCACCCCAGACCCAATCACTGCAGTTATTATGTGTGCACTTGAAGTCCACACCGTCCCTGTGCATGTCAAACACACCATACATGAGAGGAATTATAAACACAACATAAAGGCCAAAAAAAATATGAAGCTTGCTTTTAATACCGGTTCTTTTCGGGCGACCATCGTCGTCGAAACACTTAGAGATTCCGTGTTGATGCATGTCGATGGAGACGTTAAGTGTTTGTTGAAGATACTTGCTGCCAACGCCATCCTTCTCAACCATCTTTGTTATGACAAAGGACAACAAGCCAAGGAGTAAATGTTAAGATTCTAATAATGATGTGCAAAATGTCAAATTTTGTGCACACTGCAGAGTATATATTCAAGACTCAAATTGACAAACAGTTTATAAAATGAAAGGTTTTGAAGTTGTGGTAAAGAAAGACGGGTCGGTGGTTGGCTATATTATATGTGAGCTAGTGGAATGATACGTAAGAAACTATGTTTAACTCCAATGCCCCCACAATCTGAGTGAGTTCAATACACCTCCCAATTAGAGTTAGGAGGTTCAGGCAAAAATGGTGATCTTGGGAGTCTAAGAGTGAGGAAGAGAGACAAAGAGGGTGTGTGCTTATGCGTTGGAGTCGGAAGGACACTCTTCCAATTCAGAAGATTTGATTTGAAGAGTGTATGTTTATGCAACCAAGAAAGATGGTGTGGGGGATACATAACTGATGGGAGTGTGAGGATGGTGCTAGAATTAACATTTACTTGATGCAAAGTGATGAGATATTGAGATTCAAGGAGTTTATCACACTACTAGAATAATGGTTTTGGCATTTTTGTAAGAAAAATGTTATGTGTACAAAATTAATGTAATAAATTGCATAAATAAGAGAGAAATAAGTATAAACATAATAAATAATATATTTGAAAGAAAAAAAAAACATAAAATGTTGTGATATAAAATATTGTATAAATTGTTATATCAACATCATAATTCTTTTGGCAATGGATGTAGAAGAGAGTTATGAAGTTGAAAGAATGATAGGATGTCAACGACCCTACACCACGCAATCATGTCTGTGTTAGCAGCTTCTGCAGTTTTAGACTGCTTTGACTCGAACCCTCCACTCTAACCCCACAGGTAATTTTTTGGTCACTAACTTATTTTCCCACTCAAATACTCTCGTTTCCTTCACAATTTATTTTTTTGGTCGCTCATTGACTCGCTATTTTTTAATCATCTTTCCCAGCTAAACGTGGCTGATTTTTCCAAGACAGTGGGCAAATATGAATATGGAATCTATATGATTCATTTAGATTCTTCAACATTTATGACAGCCAACCCAACTCCTCTGTTTTGCTTTCATTTTCATCTGCTAGATTAATATACCCTGTTCCTTTCTAAATCAATAGGAATAGGAGTATATATTTTTTATGCTATTTTTAGTAACATTATTTTTCTCTCATTTTCTCTTAATTACGTTACGGTAAAATTATACGGAAAGGACTGATTAAAACTCTTTTAAAAACAATCTGAATAGTGTAACAAAAATTGAACAAAATATACATGACCATTGGGAACAAATAAATAGTGAGACTGAAAATATAATTAAGCTTATCTTTAATGATCTATTTATGTTAAAATTAAAGATGTTGTCAACCAAAAACTTCTTCCTAACGCAAAGAAGACAATGGAACAGTTAGTGCAAGCCATTACCTAATTAGAAACAAACTAATTGAAACTTTCACTTTTTACCTTGTCTTGGAGGCTTTCTTTCTTTAATAAGCTGCAGCAGCAGCTTCTGCTACAAGCAATGCAAAAGAGCTGGAGTAGCTGTTGTGCCTCGCTTGAATTAATAGGTCCACATTATATATATAGGGGAACTCATACTCAGAGTTTCATTTCGTGCAATATCATAATCTTAATCTATCTCTTTAAAGGAGCACCCTAGAACCAAAAAAAAAATCTACTATTCAGTGCCTCCTCTCATCCACCCGTATTGAAACAGAATTAGGTTCCCTGTATTATTAATAATTATAATAATAGCCAAAATGTCACACTAAAAGCATTTTTGGCATGAGACTCTCCAATAAACTAATTCCAAAAGACAAGTTGCATCTTAATTATTTTTCTTAGATTTTGGTGTCCCTGATAATAAACAAGAAAATGATATAAAGGTCATTCGCCACATTCTCTTCGCGACTCTTCAACGGAATTGGATCCCCTGACATTTACCATTAATAATACGAAAAAAAATGCTCGAGTTTTATTTTTTTCAATGTTTTATCATAAGAGAAATTATTTTTAAGGGCTATATATAATTGTTACATTTGTTTTTAAACGACGGGTAGAGGAGAGGTAGTTAAACAAGTTGCATGATTACGATAAATTCCTGATATTTATTTTTTATTTTTACAGATAAAAAAAAACTACGAACAATCATCCTCATACATCTTATATAAATTGCAGGATTAAAAAAATATAATTTAAATAATTAAAAGAAGATCTGTCGTTACGAAAAGAAGAGAAACAAATCTTCTCAGGCGCAATGACTGGGAAACAATTAACTGCAATAAATTAATGAAGTTTTGGCCTTGTTTTCATGGTGTAGAATCATTTTTGTAAGAAGTTATGCGTAGAATCTAGCATACCTGGGCAAAGTGCCTAAGTCAATTTTGGTTTTGCTTTATTAATTATTGCGGTTACAAAAGATGAAGAAAGACTTATAGTTATGATGGTATATATGTAAGTGGAACCCTGTCAACAAGTCAGTTTGTATTCCCAAGCCCAACAAATTATCTCCAATATCATAAAGTTTCTGCGTTTTACAATTAAAGAAGGAAAACGGTTCGATTCGAAAGACAGCATTTTACAATGAAATTTCTGCCAACTAAAGCCATTGATTTGGGGAAGAACATCGGTTTCACTACTTTTAGTTATTAATTACAAGTTTTATCATCAAATTTTTGTTATTTTATAAATTTTATCAATTGTTTTTTTCCATAAATTTTATCATCCAACTTTAATAATTTCACAAATTTTATTATTATTTTTTTACCAACTTTATCATCTAACTTTTAATATTTTATAAATTTTATTATTCAATTTTTAATTTTTGTATATTTTATTATTATATTGATAACAAAAGGAAGTAAAAATAATTTTTCTAGATTTTTGTATATCGTTTTACTTCAATTGTAATTATAATTGACACCAAAAGTTAAAATTATTTATTTTTAATAAATAGTTTTTGAAACTGAATAATTTAGTATGCAGTTTTATAAAATCACCCAATTTTAAAATAAAAAAAAAGTTTGTCAACATGATAAAATGTGCAAAATTTAAATATTTGAGTGACAAAATTTATAAAAAAAAGCAAAAGAATTGGATGTTAAATTTTGTAAAATAATAAAAATTGAGTGATAAAATTTATAATTAAGTCAGCTATATATATAATTAAAAACTGATAAGACGCAGTTCGGTGGTTTACTGTTTTTACTTTTTACATACAAGAACAAAAATCCCATTTGTATTATTAGTGTTTTTACTTTAGTTATGTTCGCAGGTTTCTCACGTCAATGAAGTGTAATCAACGCATGCTGTCTTTTCTAATTTAAAGTTTAATGGAATTAAATTTTGATGAGAGTAACTTTAAATTTTTAAATATTGTTATTACTATAGAAAAATATTACCCAATTTATTAGGACTGAGAAAAGTAATTAATTTGAGTTTTATAATAAAAAAATTAATACTTTTAATTTGATTCTGAGTAAAAATATATAAGAACAAAAATAATACTACTTATAAGTAGTCAGAGTAGTAGATATATAACTTCAAATAGGATCACAAACCTTTCAAAACTTGGAAGGACACAGATATAGCCGCCCTCAACAATCAAGCATACTCGGGGCCGAAACGCACTATAAAGCATCTAAGATGTTCTTTTGTAAGATAACATATCATATGTCAAATTATATAGGTGGGTTATACTAGCAAGTTTAAGTATTTTAATTATTTGTATATTTTTAAATTTAAATAAAATAAAATAATTATAAAATAACTCTCTAGAATATAGTGTATTCATAGCAAGTTTTAGCATTTTAATTATTTGGTTTTTTTAAATTTGGATTTAATATCACTTTTGATTTATTATATTTTATAATTATTTCACTTTAATATATTAAATTTTAAAATTTTTATTATCATCTTTTAAGTTTTTAAAATGTATCATTTTGTTTTTTTTTTTTCAGTTTCCGTCATAATCATAAACATTTTATTAATTTTAAAATTTTGAAATAATTGATTTAAGGATGAATAGTCATTTTTATCCTTAAATATGTACAACGCTAACAAATTCGTTTCCGAAAGATAAAAATTCAAATTTTAATATTCAAAGGTGAAAAAATACGACAAATTCATTCATAGACGAAAGTAACTATTTATCTTTATAATATAATGGGGACTAAAACCCACTACTATTAAAAAAAAACAAATCTCATTCAAGCGCCTTGCTCCCTTCCTTCTCTCTCTCCCTCACTCTCACCATGAAGGCGCAACCACCAAGCCCCTCAACCGCGCCACCGCACCTCACCTACCCCAACTCCCCAGAATCCTTGTTGTGCTCCCGCAACATCGACTCTTAGGATGAGCTCTTCGCATCGACATCGACCAAGCTTTGTCTCATGTGCAGCTACAATGACCACATCATCCCACGTCCCCAAGACAAGTCCCTCTGCTATGTCGGAGTACATTGTGCTGGCGTAGCAGAGGAAACTATAGTGCGGACAAGGGACGATGTGGTTGTCGTAGCTGCACATAAGGCGAAGCTTGGTCGAGGGGGTTGGGGTAGCTGAAGTGCGGCAACACGGTCAAGGGGGTTGGTGGTTGTGCCTCCAGGTGAGAGTGGGGGAGAGAGAAGGAAGGGAGCAAAGCACTTGAGGGACATTTAGTTTTTTATTATTTTAAAATAAAATAAAGATATTGACAATTTTTAAGAATCATTCTATCAAATTAATTATTTCAAAATTTTAAAATTAACAATAACATTTTTATGACGAAAATTAGAAGAAAAGAATCAAATGAGACATTTTAAAAATTTAAAAAAGGATTAAAGTAAAAATTTTAAAATTTAATGTATTAAAATAAAATCATTTAAAAATATAATGAATAAAAAATAATCTTAAATTTAAATAAATTAACTCTCTAAAATATAGTGTATACATCTTAATTTCTGTATAGTTTATACCAATGTAAAAGTGTTGGGTTTTTTTTTCAAACATAGTGATAATTACAATTATCAAACTCTTCTTTTTTCTTTTTTTCTCTGCATGCATTTTGCACTTTATTGGTAGTATATTATCAAAAACTCATATATATGTAAGGGACTAGTTCCCACCATTTTGTGATGTTTAGAGTTTGAACTTTATCCTTCTTTGTCAATAGCATAAAAGGTAAGAAGAGGTCATGTGAAATTTATTTCTGCATTTGTCTATTCTTTAAGTACCATGTGATATTATTGTGACGGAGAAAACTAACCTTAATTAATATTGAAGATTTTTTTGGTCAAAAGTAAAATTAGGGAGAAAGAATTATAAGATGCATAAGGCCAATGCAATTAAGTTTGGTCATTATTGGTTTTTTTTTATTTGATAATGTTATACTAACATTATTGATATTATTTAGGGTTGAATTGGGTGGAGCCTCCCGCCATATTCCATAATTCAAATAAAAGTGTTGGAGCCACTAAGCTGAGGAATAAAATTGATGTGCGTTAACTCATTGGTAAGTACACCAAATTGTTAAGTAGTCGAAAGTCTGAGTGTCGAATTCACATGAACTTTATACTTAGATTGATGCAAATCCAATTTACTAGCAAAAGAGAAGAAATTTAAATGTAAAATTTAAAGAAAGTAAGAGAGAAAAGATAAGAAATTTAAAATAAAAGATTAGGAGATAAGATAAAAATTAAAGAGATAAAATATTAAAATAAAAGATAAGAAACTTAGAAGATAAAATAGATAAGATAAGAAAAGTAAAAGATAAAGAGAGTGATAAAAGAGTGAATTCATAATGTGATAATGTTGGGACCTATCATGCCTTATTTTCTTAAGATGTATTATTTTATATTTTTTTTCTATCAATTAGGTCAATTTGTCCTTTCCACGTCTACTAGAATACTTGCTCCTGATTCTCACGATGACAAGCCTATCTTATCTATCTCTCAAATGTTTTTGCAAAGACTCAATAGATAAAACAAAGTTCTAATTTTAGATGTTTGCTTTGATGCATGGACATAATGCAATCACTTTATGTCTAGCAATTATTTTATTAAGATATCATTTCCTTTGAGTTCTATTAGAAATTACCTTGTCAGACCCTAACTAATGGGGTTTAGCATCTCATTGTCATGAGAGACTTTACAATTTAGAGGTTGATGTAGATAGAAGAAGAGGGATGGATAGAGGAGGATAAGAGAATAATGGACATAAATAGAGGGTTCCCTTTATTAGAAATACTCAGGCTTAAGATGTATTCATTAGAGAGCTCTGAGTCTTCGGGGTGATTTAGGGATTGGTATCCCGATATATTTTTCTCCTTTGCTTCCTACTCCTTTTATAGGCATAAGGTAGCTTAATTTTCACGCGATCTCGCGCTGAGCGCGGGCTTCCGCGCTAAGCGTGCATTTAGGCTTTCTCGTGGTGGGTCTTCTTCGTGCTAAATCTAAGCTTTCCCGCTTAGTGAGGGTGCGTGCTAAGCCTGGATTGCGCACTAAGAATACTATTCAATTCTTCCAATTTTTCTTCAAGGTTTTTTTTTCCAATTTTTGTATCAATTTTTCTCCAAAGTATCTGAAATTTTCTTCTTTTAACTTCTGTTAATCAAAACTGTAAAGATATTAATTTCTTTATTATTTCATTAAAAAAAATAATAAAGTAAAGAAATTGTAATCATTCTTAACTAAAATTGACTATCAAATTAATTCAAATTTTACTATTATCAATGCAAACTAAAAGGAATTTGAACTTATCCTTTGGCGGAAAGGAAAAATAGAGTCAGAAAAAAATCATTTTTAGAAAAGACTCATAATAAAAAATAATAATCTTATTATAACATGTAATAATTGGTGTTTGATGTTAGATTATTTTAATTCAAGAGTGACTCGTTGTAATTATGGAATGATATTAATGAAAATATGTAGTTATTCTCTTCTGACTTTATTAATGATAACAGAAAAGGAAATTAAAAAGGGATTATATAAGTTATAAAATAAAGAGGGGGATTCTTTCTTACTAAAAGATAACTTCTCTCTCTTTAATTCAGGTATTGATAATTCTTAATTTTCGTGTAAAAAAAGGTAAAGAAAGTAAGAGAGAGACACCCAATAACAACTAAATTAGTCAAGTTTAATATACAGAAAAGGTTATTAAAGAGGGTTTATAAAAAATTATTTAAAATATATTTTTGAAAATATAAAATTATCACAATAACCGAAGATAAAACACTTTTTTTATATTATGAATAAGTATATGTTTTAGTCTTTATAAATAAAATAATTTTTATTTTTGAATCGTCACAAATAAATTCTCATTTTGATTCATTATTTATAAAAATGTATGACATACAGTTATTGTCCTTTACATAAAATTGTTTCTTTTTATCGTTTGTTTACGAAAATAAAAGTCATATAAAATATATTTTTATAAATAAGAGACAAAAAGAAATATAATCTCCTTTATAGTATGCTAGACAACATGTTAATTTACTGGAAAAATAAATAACAGCGATAATTTGTGAAAAATTAAAAGGATTATTTTAACACTTCTTTACAAATGAAAATGGTGATAAAAGTAATAATTGTTGTGCTTCTTAAAATAATATTGACCACCCAACTCCCCAATCCCAGTAGAATAATTCTCTGACGGAACATCTAGTATTATTCCATTTGGCATTGAACAATGAACATCTTTCACAGCTCCAATGATGACTAATGAAGTGAGTGGTAAAAGAAATTGTTCAGATTTACATCTGATAATTGATTTGAACTTAGACTGGAAATAATATAGAATTAGTTTGACTCGTTGTGATTGGGTCATTTTTTCCAAGTGAATCATCACTGGTTCTAATTAACCAACTTGCATTACTACTTTTTCTTCTTCTGAATTACTAGTAATTTCAATTATTTTTTGCTGATGGACTTTTATTACTATGTCGATGGTTTTCACTTCCGCTGGAGGCGTGCTAATTTAGATGTACAGGTAACCAAGAATGAGGCCATCGTCCGATGCTATGATATTGCACCATGACTATGCGATACACTTTGCAATTTCATTACCTAAATTTAACAAATCACGCTAGCCATTCCAGAGGAACAATGTAATCAATGGTGATGTATAAGAACAATATTAATACAATCTATTCCCCTGGTGTGGTCCATGTTAGATATAGAAACCAGAGAAGATTTATAGACTTTAACTCATTTCGGCCTGCACTATGTCACTATGGTGCATTACTACAGAGGCATGTCTTCTATTCCAAGTAATAAGCTGCTTGATTTTTGTTGATTTGGGATATATAGGATTTTGACTCTTGTAGAAATAACATCAGATTTATGTGGGGTAGGGTCATAGGCGGATCAAAGGGGTAGGAGTATTTGACTTTTTTTTTTTACTAGGAGTTGATATCATGCTCTGCCCCTTCCTCTCTATTTTAGGGGGACAGAGTACTTCTTTTCTCTTTGTAATTTGGATATTTCCTTATTACCAACTTGGACATGCCTCATGCTAACTTTGGTAGCAATAATATACTTCTTCACCTTTAAAAAAATAAAAATAAAACAAAACTAACTAAGCATATTTAAAGTAGAATGATTTCTTGTGGAGGATACACATGATCTATAAAAAAACAAAAAAAAAAAACTTTTCCTCCCTTTTATTATGAGTAAATAGTCACTCTAATTCTTAAAACTGAAAAGCATTATCACATTAGTGTTTGAATCACAGGAAATTAAAAAAGAAAAAAAGAAAATCCTGAAAATGCAAATCAACAATCACACTGTCCAAAAAAAATTGAAAAAAATAATCACTTAAATGATATTATTAGCATATGTTTAATGACTAAAATAACAGTAAATAATTAGGTTTAAAAACTTAACTGACACTTTAGAAACTTATTTGATATGTGGTTTGTTTCTAAGACTAACATGTTAATTCTAATTTCAAAGACTAAAGTGGTTTTTTTTTAAGCAGTAAAGTGGTTGTTTACTCTTCTGATCTTCTCATACCGTATCTTTCACATAATGGAGGAAAACTTTTATGGTCCCACCATAATTTTTTTTTCCTCTCCACATTTTCTGTCGGCAATCTCTTCTCAAGTATTTTCCTTTCAGTTTTCATCCATTCAAACAATGAGCGGAGGAAGGGTGAGTGCTTGGAGGGAATAATAGACTAATGGAGGGCTCTCACTCTTAATATCGAGAAAGAATAGTCTTTAACTATTGGCTGAAAAATAGTATGAATTAAAAAAAAAAAAAAACAAAAACGGAGTACTTGTTGTTGCATGTAAAACCACAGGAACACTGCCACTAACCAAAGAAGTATATAATAGAAATGAGATTATTGAGACAGCAGTCAACTATGTTTATCGCTGTTACGGACGGTACCTTAAGCACGTGGATTATGAGAGTTTTGCGAGAAACATACGTACTAGTATTCTATTCGCATTTTCCAGCAATATACGTACTGTCTTTAAGATAGCACCTTGCATAGGTTGGATGGCTGTGCGTCTTGTGACCCTGTCATGTTAACTGTTAAAGCCACCTTCACTCGTAAGTCATTCCTCAAGATTTAAGAAAGAATGTTGCTGACAGATTGGCCTTGTCTTTGTTTTATGCTCCAAATGAATTCAATGGAAATAGCAGAGTGTGTGAGTTTTTAGTCTTGATGTTGCAAAAACTGTCAGATTCCTAGGATAAATACTTTCCAACCCGAACACTTTGTGAATCAATTACTTGTAAAAAATATTTTGGCAAGTATTTAATTTATTATTTTTGTTAAATCCATTCTAGCAACTTATCGGATTTTCACAGCTCAGAATCATGCATGAGATCGAGAATAGTATTTGCTTTTATGAAAATTCTCACCTGGACATAAAAATAATTTAAATATAAAATTATTGATTTAATATCTATGCATTGTCATAATAAAAAAAATGGATTTACTACCCTAATTTTTTTAAGATTTCTACTTTTAACCCTTCAATTTTTATTTTTTGAGTGGTCAACTCCCTAATACTTTTCATTTAAAGTTGCCCTCTAGTTTTTGGTAGCAAATTCATGCAACAAAAAAGAACACAAAATTTAACAAAGAAGCAAAGCTTTCAGAGCACCCGTTTAGTAAGCGGGAGGTCTTGAGTTCAACTCTCAATGAAAGCAATGTTATTTCAATACTGCTAAAGAAACTTGGATACCTACACGAATATTTATTGGCAAAGGGCAAGCATCGTTACTCAACTAACAGTGAACCCTTCAGAAATCACATGACATTTTTTCAGTAGATTCATTTCATGCTCTGAACGAGGGAAACCTCACTACATGCATATGAGAATCCAATCCCATAAAGAATGGCTAAATGATGTGCATCATTTATGGAACAGCTGGAGGGAACTCTTCATGGAAATCACATGACATGGCCTAGTATGCCGTCCCACTGGTCAGACCATAGTAAAAGAACACCAGTTCCTTCAATACATCTCAATGATATCTCTGTCAAATGTTTCTTGGTCTATGATAGCACGTGACATATCTTCCAACTATGTTCTTCACAGGAAGCGGTCCCCTATTCATCATCAGAGACAGTAAGGTTAAAGATGAGCAAGAGGTAAAAGATAATAATACTAAGTTTTAATTAAGATAAGCACACAGGATAGAGATTAATGCTTCACATTACAAAAAATGCTTCTATAAAACCATATTCTCTTATTTCACTTTATAAAAAACTCGTAGTTCCTCAAAACTAAACAGAGTCACTGATGTAAAAATTCATCTAGAAAACAGATCAACATATTATACATCAAAACACTCAGAAAATCACCCCTCTCCCAGAAGGTTAAAATTAATGGGAAAAGAAAAATGGAAGTCATTATTCAGTAACATGTAGGTAGCAGTAGTTACTTACCACACATGGGAGTCATAACTATTGTTACGATTATCCCCCAACACATAAACATGACCATTGGGCACATGCTGCAAGGACACGAGTAATATGAGGAATAGAAAATTATGAATCAATAAACAAATAAGCAAAGAATTAAATAATTCATTTGAATTCGAAGAACATAAAAGAGATGGACAGAAAGGGTGAAGGTAAAGGGGCGACCATCCTTAATCAGATATCATGGAGCTTTTTCAGTTAAACTGGAAAGCCTTCATGCTGACAACAGTGTATACCACATTATCTATTGGAATAGTGCACAAAGGGAAAGGAGCACAGTTGGCTATTAAGCAAAGCCATTTATCCTGGCAACTAGGGCAGTATACGAATTCAGACAAGCCAAACACTTGAAGTTCAAGCTTGACTCCTAAAAGAAAGATGTTCAAGATTGGCTCCCTTGTTTAAATGAACCAAATTTAAAGCTTGAGCTTTCCTTGCTTAAAAAATATGAAGCTTGAGCTTGACTCATATGGATCAATTATTTTCTTTTTTTATCAAATTTTTGTTTGTCGAGCTAGAATAATTAACCAATAACTTAACTCGTTGCAGTCCCTATTGGCAATTTCTATCCCCATCATGTTCATTAATGTGATCCGTGATCACATCATAATTATTGAATGACAAGTAAAATGAAAAAGGACAATAACAATTAACAAGAATCTCACAGTTAATTGCATTGCGTATGCTGGTGGCTCGGCTATGAAATCTTCCTGCTGAGCAACACCATTGATGTAGAGTGCCCCATGATTAACCTGCATTGGAAAATTCAAGTGAGAAAAACCAGATGCATGTGGTATTTGCCTATGCCATCAAACAAATTATTACTCATTGTCAGGACATGACAACAAATCATTTGAATTAATTTATTACCCGTGCTTGTCATCGTAGCACATGAAACAGTGACTAGTCTGTAAGGTTGACTAAATCACTAAAACAAAGAATAAGGATAAAAACATTGCCTCAGTTTCAAAGATATTATATTGATAAATGCTTTATATGCTTACATATTTTAGCGTTTATCTTACATTTGTCATCACTCAGAACTTTGTTTTAATCACTTTTTATGCTAACATTACTATTAATTAGGAGAAAGTATAGTGTCTTTAACTTTTAAGAAGTATTATTAGCTTTTGATGTTTTACTGTAGGAAAAGAAGAAGAATTGAAGATTTTGGAAAAATAGCTTTGGAAGTTCAAATCACACATCTTTGGAAGCACATTTTGAAGGCCTAAAGCCATCATTTTCTTCTTTGCTAGCTGAGGCCGGGATTGAAAGATTTGAGACTGGCCCGAGAGTGTTAGAAAAGCACATTTGCTTGCTGTCCACTTGAGGCCGGGCGCAAGAAAGCTGAAACTAGGCATGTGAGTGCTGATGTGACTTAAATGAGGCTGAAACAAAGGATAAAAGGCCCAATTGAAAGGGATTTCGATAGTTTTGGTTTGGGAAACTATCTAGGGCAGTGTGAGGGGCCAGGAAGCTCTCACTTATATTGGGATTTCTCAATTAAAATGGAAGCACATCTTCTTCTTGTTGTAGTTATGTAGTTAGGTTTACTCTTTGTTTTGGGGATTGATGTAACTGAACCCATCTTTATGTAGACATTATAATTATTAATCTATATTTATTTTTCATTAAGTATTCTCTTCTACTCTTAATGCTTGCCTTGGCTTGATCACCCATTGCAAGATTTTGTGGTTTGAATATGATTGGAAAATATATTTGAATCTAGAAATAGGGAAGAATACCTAATGGGTTTTGTTGCTAGAGTAGAACAAGGTTTGTTAGTCATCTTTTAACTCTTGTTCCTAAAACAAGTCACTTGGCTAGGCTAGGCAAGGAATTGTTAGTTTAGTTAAGGGCCTTAGGCTCTTTCTATCCAAGGAATTGGGGTTTGAGTAATTTTATGTTGATGATAATAATTGAACCTTTGTGTGCATGAGGGGATGATTTGGTAAAGTCAACCCCAACACTTTTATGTAAAAATTAACCAAAAAAATTTCTTGTTATTTTGCTCTTTAATTTTCAATTTATTCATGTTCTCGTTTTATATTATTATCTTTGTTTTATTATGCGAGTCCCTATAAATATAATACCCGAACTTTCATTTTATATTATTTGTGAGACTTGGTATGCTTGCCAAGAAGCTAACATATATTTAGGAATTATTTCATGCCCCTGAATCTTGTGGACATATTCGTGTGCAATTTTGGCTTTATCAAATTCCCGAGTAGATACATAACATATAATGCCAAATGAAAGGGAGTATTAGAGACATTTATACCTCAACAGTGTCTCCTGCTTTTGCAACAATTCTCTTGATAAAAACAGCATCTGTGTTTTCCCCAGAGGACTACATAGAAAACCAATCAAATAACTGAACTGGAGATCTGCAAGTATCTATATATACCATTGCAGCATACCTGTGTTGGATCCTTAAATGTTACAATATCATGTATAGCTGGACTCCTGATGTAATATGAAGCCTGGTAAAAATTCCCAGAAAAGATAATTAAAATTCAAATATTAAAAAATGAGGAAAGAAGTAGAAAAATAGAGATAAGACCAGAAGATATCCATTGATCTAATTTCTTAAAGTTTAGCGACTAAAATATTTTTGAGAAAGTTTGTTGCTCAAAACATCTCTATTTGATGAAACGTGACTGAGTCAATTTCAAGCAGTTTTCTTTATCCTGTGCACTACTTAATTAAAACTCAAGAATGAGGTTAGAAAGAAAAACAAGTAAGGACAAGGCTAGCTAAGATGGGGTCAATCACTTATTCCAGAGACCTCTGTGCAAACTTAAAATGTTGAACAAATGGATAATGAAAAGATCAACTCACTATGACACTTAATGTAAAATATCTTGAAGGCTTTACCTTTCAATATGATAGTATCAACTGCCAAAATAACATTGAAAGCCTCAATAATATTACAAGTGCTAGTCATTTTAAACATCAAACTAAGGAAAAACAATCCATTTAACTGTTTTAAGATATTCGACCATAGTTGTATCACTTCAAAACATACAATCTTAATGGAGCAAACATCTGGCTCTTCTGGTTCTCGCATCAACTCATTGGCTGCAGTTTATTATATTCCAATCAGAAAGAGAACATTTCATTATTTCAACATCTCTATGCACAGATAAAGCACGACTTCATATGACTTGTTCCATCAGAGTGTATATTAATTACTCTCAGGCTTCATAAGAAAAGAGAATTTCCTCCATATGCAAGCTAAAGAGCACAATTTATTTTAGGGTATACAGTGCCTTGGAAATTGGAATGATTGCGATAATAGATATAGATATCAATATATACACGAAAACTAACACTTAAATAAAGGGTAATTTAAAAAAATTCATACATTAAATTAGGGCTAAAACAACCAAAAAAGATATAAAGGGAAGCAATATTGGATTTAATTCTAGAAATATAGCGACAGTAACATAAAGGAAGGAAGAGGCAGAGAAGCAAAAGACAAAAGTAGCAACAAAGGTATTCCCCTTAGATAATTCCATCTTGCATCTTCCTATTAGATGGGAATCTGGATGCAATTGTAAATTCAACTTGGCAGTTGGCACATCAAATTGTTCTAGTTCTAATTTCAAAGAACAACCAAAACCAGGATAGCATTCATTCCAAATGCTATTCCTACGTGACATCAAGCATAAAGGTAGATCGCGAGCCAAGGAAAGACACAGAAAAGCAGAATATTGTGCACCTTTTCGACAATAATTCGGTCGCCAACACGAAGGGTGGGGTACATAGAAGATGAGGGTATGAAGCGAAGCTCGGATAGTGTAGACCACAGAAGCACAACCACGAAAAGCCTGAAGAACCCATCAAGGCCGGGCCATCGAAGGAAGCCCCAACTCTGACATGGCAGCCATCGCAGCGCAGGATAACTGATCAGAAAGTTGTACAACGCAGAAGGCCTCAAGAAGCTCATGTTGCTAACTGCACACATATTATTCCAGGAAAATAATAAATGAAGAGAAATTCAACTCATGCTTCAATTAAACTAAAACTCAAAAGTCAAAACTTGGATTCAATTCAAAGAGGTGCAGAGTGTGAAATGAGTTTTCACCTTTGGATGAAATCACACGATGAGTAAACTGAATTGAAGTGAAGATGATGATCTCCGTGGAAGAACTCCCCAGCTTGTGTCTTTAGAGTGAGAGAGAGAAAGAGATATATAAATGGTGGAACAGTTGAAACTTAGGGAGTAAGTTTCCACGACAAGCTAGCTAGCCCACGCGCTTTCTTGCAAGCAAGGCCAATACTACTAATGTTTTTCCTCTATCGTTATGCCAGTCAAACGTCAAAATACAAATGCACTTTCAACGCAAAAACGGATTATGTAATACCAAAAAGGTCCAAAACAAACATGTTTTCCTTTTTTTAACAGAAAAAGAGGAAGTAAATAATTCAATTTTCAACATTTTCATAGAGGAAAAAAAAATTAGAACAACATCTTTGGTTTGGTCACGATAAATAAATAAGAATAATCTTGTAAGACTGAAATTCCTAGCATGTAATTATATATAATTATGTGTGTGTGCAACTGTGTATCCTTTGCACTGTAATCAGGTGCATTGCTACTGAGTAATCTTTCTAACATTTTATTAAAATATATTAACTAAAAACAGATACTGTCGTTACCTTTATTAAAAAAATGAAGTTTCTCTCTGCATGTAGTTGAACATTTGGGCAGGATACAGTTGCATTTTGGTTTTTAGTCAGTAATCTAGTTGCATTTGACTCTTGCGGTTGTCATTATTATTGGCTCTTGCTATTTGCACCCCTTTTGGCTAAGTACATCCCCATACCCCCTTTCTACCTCCCAACTACCCATTATATCATTTTCCCCTTAAAATGCAAACCCCTTTTGCTTTCTGAAAATGTATTTCTGGAATTAAATATACCTATTCTAGAAATATATCTCCAAAATTATAATTTATAATTCGGAAGATATACTTCTAAAATAGATATATGTTTTTTTTAATAAAATATCATATAGCAATTAAGATCATACAAAAAAAAAATCATTGACAAGATAAACACTTATTTTACACGTGTGTTTGTTAGTTTTATTTTTATCATATTATTGAAATTCTTTAAATTCTATCTAAAATCTTATTTTATTTTATCTTTATTATTCTTTAAACCCTAATTTTAAACCATTCTCATCATATATTCATCATATAATATTGTTTTTTCATCAATAACATACAATATTTTGTGTTTTCCTTCATGTGACATTATGTTTCAAGTATGTTCATGACTAACTTCATCTATTATACACCTTAATTGTAAAGCAAAACTTTTGACGATGTTTTTTTTCCCTTTAAGTGAGTTCATTCATTTTCTAATCCAAGTCTATGTTAATGATTTAGACCTCAACCCCAACTACTTTAAAATACTTTGATTGAGGTATGATTTATTATTATTGAAATATCATTTTGGAAAAACATACACCATTTTAGAAGTGTATCTCCAAAATTATAAATTATAGTTTCAAATATATATTTCTGGAATATGTATATTTAATTGTGGAAATACATTTCCAGAAAGCAAAAGGGGTGTGAATATTTAAGGGAAAAGGGTGTAATGGGTAGTTGGGAGGTTGAAGGGGGGAGTTGAGGGTTTACTTAGCAAAAATGGGATGTGTAAATAGTAAGAGTCTTATTATTGAGCTAGTTAAAATCTTACAGCCGAAGTCATGTACTATCACAACCCAACTAATTAACAAGGACCAGCAACCTACAAGGCGTAATAACATTTTTTTTGTTTGGTGAAATAGGCTTAATAGCATGATAATGAAGCTGAAAATGTTTGTACCATAAAATGTGGATCAAGAGCATATACACAGAAAATGCCAGAGTTAGACCTCCTCGCTTCACATTGGTGTTGAGTTCACACAATCACACTTTCAGCTCCGATATCATAGTGGGAAAACTGGCTGAATTATTATTAATTTGATACATCTTGAGAGTATACATACTTATTCAAGGAAATTAAATTTTTTAATCAATCTTGATTCTAATACATTAATTCCTGGAGATTGACGGGATTGAAACGGAAGGAGGAGATTGGCATGAAATGAGAGGATAATAGTGAATTGTTGGAAAGCATTTGTCGTTGAATGCATGTAGAATACTAGGTTTTTTTTTTTTACTGTACTACATCTTCTCTCTCCAAAAAAATTATAAAATAATATTACATAAATTAATTTAATAAATAAATAATTTATTTAAAAATCAATTAAAAATTATTTTATATAATATAATATTTAATTTTAACAATATATAAATTTATTTATTAAAAAAAAAAGAAGAAGGAAAATTTGGGTGCCAAAACTCGACTTCCGTAAAAAGCATGAAAGTGGTATAATTTGGAAATTAATTCTCATATATCAAACATATTTTAGAGAGAAGGTGTAATACGGTAAAAAAAAACCTAGAATACTACCCCGCGGAGAGTATTGTCCATCAAAATGTTTTTGGTAGCACATTTCACACGTGAGTTTGTGAGTATTTTTATAAGTGTGTTTGAATTGCCGACAAAGTTACTGCCACACAAATGAAAGTTGTCATCGATAATCTAAACACGCACTCCATCAATTTCTGAATTTACCTAGATACTATAATACACAGCTTCTATCCTAACATGTGTAACTCTTATTATGTTATTTATCTAACAGGAACCAAATACCCTAAAGTACTTACTGAGAGTGTTAGATTCTCCTTATTTTTAACAGCACTAGAGAAAAAACACTTGAAAGAAAGATTCTCTCTTTTCACTTTATAAGATAATAAAGTAATTAATCTCCATCCTAAATAAATAAATAAAAAGTCAATAATTAATAGTATTACGTAGTAATTATTAATTTATTCCATCTTACTTTATTAAATATCTTCAGCTGACGTCACTGCACACGAAAACTAATTGAGAAAAAATAGTAGCTTAACAAATAACATCAATAAATAGACAAATCTTGATTGATAGAAGAAAAGAAAAGGACTCGTCCTTGAAATATGCTCACAACTGCTATACTTAACAATTAACAACATACTAGAGCATCCTGGATTAATAAATAATACGATTTTTTTGTGATGAGCAAAAATTGCAAAAGGATATAGGATGGGCCCACTTCTATCATCTTGAAAAAAGCACCAAGATGCCCTGGTTGTCTAATAACCATTCAGCAGACGATGCCCTTCTTCTTGCTATTTTTCCAGATAGTTGCAGAGAAACACTTGCTCACTCAGCCCCAGCAAGGATGAAGACACGCCACTTACTTAATGATCTGTGTCTAGTAGTGCTAGTGTTAGCCCTAGGTTGTGCAGCGGAGGAGGATTCCACTTCCACCGCCAGCATCATCTTCACCACACTCGGCAGAGCCTCCTACGCCTTCGACATCTATTCCCTCCCAGTCCCAGTTCAGCAACAACAACAACAACCTCTCTCCCCAAGCCAAGAACTTCTACTCACCGATGGCCACTCCGTTAATTTCAACGGCCACTTCCTTTCCAATAGTTCCGCTATTCAACTACCCAAACACTCCCCTCCTCTCCAACTCGTTTACGTCACCGAGAGAAACGGCTACCCCACCATATTCTACGACGCCATTTATAGTTCTTCTATGGTCTCAAACAGAATCCAAATCCCTCTCTTATCCAACCACCTCAGCGACGCTTCCATCAAAGACAAGCCCAGCGTCACCCCCGATGGACAATATTTACTATACGTGTCCAGCCACGAGAACCCGGGCGTTCCACGGGCCAGTTGGACCGCGGTTTACTCCACTCAGCTCGAGTCAGGCCTCACCCAAAGACTCACCCCTTACGGTGTCGCTGATTTCAGCCCATCCCTCTCTCCCTCTGGTCTCTGGACCGCTGTCGCTTCCTACGGGCCTCACGGTTGGGCCGGTGAAGTAGAAGATCTCACCACTGACATCTACGTCTTCCTCACTCACGACGGAACTCACCGATTCAAAATCGTTGAGCACGGTGGCTGGCCCACCTGGGTCGATGATCGCACTCTTTACTTCCACCGTCGAGGCCAAGACCACTGGTGGAGTATTTACCGAGCCATTCTCCCCTCCAACGCTCCTTTTTCAGTTGACTCGGTCTTCGTCGAACGAGTCACCCCACCGGGTCTCCACGCGTTCACACCCGCCACTTCCCCCGGCAACAACAACTTCATCGCCGTCGCAACCAGAAGGCCAGGCTCCAATTTTCGTCACATCGAGCTATTCGACCTCGCTAGTAACGAATTCACTGAGCTGACTCGGTTGGTCTCGCCTAATTCTCACCACCTCAACCCGTTCATCTCGCCCGATTCAACCCGGGTCGGTTACCATAAATGCAGAGGAGAACCCAACGCTCACAGTACCCCACAGTTTTTCCTCGAGAATGTTCGGAGCCCCGTCCCCGGTCTAACTCTCTTCCGCTTCGTCGGTTCTTTCCCGGTTTTCTCCCCCTCCGGCGACCGAATCGCGTACGTCGAGATGCCCGGAGTTTATGTCGTGAACCGGGACGGTTCGAACCTGCGTAAGGTTTCCAACGCGATGGCGTTTTCAACCGCTTGGGACCGGGTTCGACCCGGTGTCATCTACACCGCAATTGGAGAAACATTTGCTCCGGAGAGCTCGCAGGTTGACATCGTGTCCATCGACGTTGACCATGAAAACAGTGTGAAGAGGTTGACCCTGGACGGAAAAAACAACGCGTTTCCGTCACCCTCGCCAGACGGTAAATGGATCGTGTTTCGGTCGGGTCGATCGGGGCATAAGAACCTTTACATAATGGACGCAGTTGATGGTGAGAAGAAGGAGCTTCGAAGATTAACGGAGGGTCCGTGGACTGATACCATGTGCAACTGGTCACCGGATGGAGAATGGATCGCTTTTGCGTCGGACCGGCATGACCCGGGTAGTGGGAGCTTCGAGATCTACCTGATCCACCCGAACGGAACCGGGTTGAGGAAACTGATTCAAAGCGGGTCGGGTGGAAGAACAAACCACCCGTATTTCAGCCCCGATGGGAAGAGCTTAACGTTCACTTCGGATTATGCGGGAATTTCGGCTGAGCCAATCTCGAACCCGCACCACTACCAGCCGTATGGTGAAATATTCACCGTTAGATTGGATGGTTCCGGGATCAAGAGGTTGACTCATAACTCGTATGAGGATGGAACACCTGCTTGGTCCCCCAAGTATATGCCGCCGGTGAATGTGCCAAAGGGAGGACCCTATTGCTCTTTTGATGATTGTCATTGGCTCAACAATATGCCCATTTCTACTGCTTTCGGTGTGTCTAAGGCTAAGCCTCAGTGTGCTGCTCTGTAATCATTTTCTATGATACTACGTCGCTAAATGTGTGTTTAATAGGTCTCCAGAGACAGAGGACATAGGTTCAGAATTTGATTGACTTACAATATTATGTAAGGCAATATATAAATAAAAGGGTGAGTTCAAATGTCCAATAAGAGACTTAATCACAGTATGCAAACATCAAGGGTAACGACTAAGAAGAAACCTAAGAAATATAAATAAATAAAAACCCCAAGTCCAACGGCCCACACAATCTAAGAATGAAATACAGCCGTGAAAATGTCAAGAAACAGGGAAGGCAAAGATACTTTTGAGACTAAGTAAAAGAGAGATGTACACTACCAAAGAAGGTACCTAATCCAGTGGGTGATAAGAGGTAGACCATGCATGCTCTTAAGTGAAAAATCATAATTGATTCACTGAAATTTAATAAACACAATACCATTGATAATTGATAAGGAAGATGCTGTTAAGAAGAAGGGTGAGACAACAAATGAGGAGCAATGTCGAAAAACTCATCAAAAGACTCTTATCCTTCCTTTGTAAGCCATTTTGCTGTAAGCCATCCCCCAAAAACTATTGCTAGTTGCTCCAGCAGCATTGGTTTCCATTGCAGGAAACTAGTGACAGCTCTCTAAACTAGAGTTTATTTTGTAGCTTAAATATGTTTTTCATGTTTAAAAAATAGGTTATTTTTATATTATCATCTCAAATTCATTTTTGGTTAATTACGTACCTTGAAAATTTTTATGTTTCAACGTAGTATATGTTGTTCGTCTCATTTTATTGATTGATGACTTAACAATCAGAGTGTCACATTATCAAGCCTAATAACTAACATATGTCACATCATTTTTTATTATCTAAATTATTTAAAAAATTCAATTATCCTTCTTTCCCTTCTCTAAGAGAAAACAATCCCACGCTGCCACCACTGACTGCGCCATCGACTCTGCCCTTAGCGTTGAACTCAGCCTCGACCTCCCTTTCTCCTTCTTCCCCTTTAGATCTGAAGTTTTTGTTGATGAAAACGATGGCAAAGTCGGTAATCCTGGTGGAGGATCTAGATCAGTTTATGGAACCAGAGTCGGGAGCAACAACAACGGTTACCGCGTTGGGAATCCAAAGCTTCATGGACGGGATCATTAGCGCGTGTTGCAGAGAGGAGAGGGTGATGGTGTTCACGATGAACAACAAGGAGTGCGTGAACCCGAACCTATTGCAACCGAGTCGGGTTGCTGTGCACATTCACTTTTCGGTGTGTGATTTCTCGACGATCAAGACACTGGTGAGTAGCTACCTTGGCATGAGGGTTGGATGACAGTGGTGGTGCGGGGTTGGATGACAGTGGTGGCATGGGATTGTTTTCAGTTGGAGAAGGAAAAAAAGGATAATTAAATTTTTTTAAATAATAAAAAGTGGTGACATTGATGTGTTAATAATTAGATTTGATGATGTGATACTCGTCTGTCACATCATTAATTGACAGAATGAGACTAACAGCAGGTACTACATTAAAATATAAAAATAATTTAGGTATGTAATTTATCAAAAGTAAATTTAAGATAATAATCTGAAAACAACCTATTTTTCATATATAAAAAACATATTTAAGCTTTCTTTCTTTATTGCCAAAAGTTATTGTTATGGAAGGTATATCCGACAACATCCAACTTGACTCAGCTAACTCAATGCCGGATTCCAACTTCCTTTATCATCGGATAAAGTGAGTTACTGAGGTAAAGTATCTTAAGTTGGTAGCTTCTACAAAGAAACAACCGACTTAGGGGCAACTATTCCGGAAGGTATATCTAGCAACATCCAATCGGGCTCGGCTAGCCCAGAGCCAGATTACCGACTTCCATTATGAGCTCTCACCGAGAAAGAATGGGTAAATCGAGTTTAGGATAATAATCTGCTTGATAATCACGAGAAAGACCATGTTGCTAGGTATCTTGTTCAAAAGTGTGCACCTCATGCAATGACAATTGGATACCATGTGATGCATGACAGCTGGATAAATGCTTTTCCCGCCACAGGCATGGTATAAAACACGTCAACTACTGGTGTGCTGAGTAACTTGATTCATTTTCCTTCACTTCACCTAAAATTAACACTTCAGCGTCGGAGTGTATATAGGCATTCCAACGTCACTGTGTGAATCGCTCGGCACCACCATGCTCTGCCACTGTGAATCGCTGACCTTTCGGATCTAGATCAGGATCTTCCCTGAACTAGATCCATCTCCTTAACCGAACAGTTATAATGATGGATTGAATGAATGAAAGAAATGTGAATTAACTAACATCTTATTCAAATACAGTATTGCATGCAAATTAGATTTTTGTGATAAGTTATAATGGGATTTCCATGGTTTAATTTTCCTCTTGGTTGAGAATTCTGTAACGGGATTTTTGTGAATAGGCTTGTTTCAATTACAGAAAACTGTGCTTTTATTTCTTTTCCCATCTTGATTTCGTTTTTGTTTCTTCAAACTTTTGATTCCTTTTTGCACAACTTAGTTATACCGTGCATGTTTCATGTTTTACTCAAAAACAGCTGGGATGGGTGACTTCCCTTGGAAAATAAAAAAGACTTGCGAATGGCTTTCTAAGCTGATATTTCATCTCTCATCTATCACATTCGAACAAACTTTCCTCAATTAATACAGGAAGAGACACATTGATAGCTTTGCTATAGCTTTAATTCTCTATTGATTAGTGTAAAGGAAAACCCAAGTGTGAAGTCTTCCTAATTTTAAGCTTATCCACCACGTTAAAATAGAATTTTGGTTACTTTAATTTTGTCAAAAAAAGAAGAAGTTTTACTTTAATTGGGTTCTTGCAATATCACTGTTTAGATTAAAAAAAAATCTTCGCATTAAGAGTGTTAATTTTAATGGATGTGCTAATAGTTTGTCACATATTATAAGTTGATAAAATTAATATGATAAATTAACAAAAGAGCTAATTAAGTACAACGAAGAAACTTTAATTGGTTAGCCTAGCCACATTTATATCCTCTTCCTTTCCTTCCCTCCCTATGGCTCACATCCAAACAATATGAAGACACGAGGCCACTTACCTTTTCTGTGGGTAGTAATAGTAGTAATGTTACTGTAACCCTTCGTTGTAGTGCAGCAGAGGAGAAGGAGGCTTCAACTTCCACCACTAGCATCATCTTCAACACAGTTGGCAGAGCTCATTACGCCTTCGATATTTATTCCCTCCCAATTCAACAACCACCCACCCCTGACCGAGAACTTCGACTCACCGATGGCCACTTCGTAAATTTCAACGGCCACTTCCTCTCCAACTTCCCCCCACACACTCCCCTCCTCTCCAACTCGTTCACGTCACCGAGAGAAATGACGTCGTTTATACTTCCACCACCACAAGGAGAAAAAGATCGGTTTTGGAATCCGTTACCGCAAACAGAATCCAAATCCCTCTCCTCAGCGACACTACTAGTACTAGTCAAGTTTCCATCAAAGGCAAGCCCAATGTCACCCCCGATGGAGAATATTTAATATACGTATCCACCCGGATTGATTCACCGAGCTGACTCGGTTGGTTTCACAGTAGCCCTCAGCTTTTACTCGAGAGTGTTAAGAGCCTCGTCCCCGGTCTATCGCTATTCCGGTTCGTCGGTGAGTTCCCAGCTTTCTCCCCCTCAGGGGATCGATTCGCGTACAACGACATGCCGTAAGTCTCGTGGTGAACCGGGACGGTTTGAACCTGCGAAAGGTTTCCATTGCGAAGAGGCATTCTCGACCGTTTAGGACCCAGTTCGACCCGAAGTCATATACACTGCCATGGGGGAATCATTTGCTACCGGTGCTTCACAGGTTGGTATCGTGTACATCAACGTCGACGATGAGGAAAACAGTGTGAAGAGGTTGACCGCGGAACGACGCCATGTGCAACTGGTCACCGGATGCATACTGGATTGTTTTTTCGTCGAACCGGCATGACCCGTGCACTGCAAACTTTGATTTGTACTTGATCCACCCGAACGAAACCGGGTTGAGGAAGCTGTTTGGAAACGAGTCGGGTGGAAGGGCAAACCACCCGTGTTCAAAGGCCCAATGGTGGACCCTATTGCTCTTTTGATGATTGTTTTTATCTCAACGAAATGCTCAATGCCACACGTGTCAGTGTGTCCAACAAGGCTCAGTGTTCTCTGTAACGGGACTTTGCAATTTGCATCATTTATTTTGTATTATCTAGGAAGCCAATAAACATCTGCTCTTGTAAGCCTTTACCTTAGCCTTATTGCACTGCATGGCTTGAGCGGGCTTAAATTATAGATTATATATTCATATCTTGGATTACTCAGGGAGAAGTAGAATTTGCTTAGGTGGGTTTTAAGGTAAGCAGTGCTGCTAATTATATTACATAATTCAAACATATTCACTAGCCCAGAATACCATGCTTACCATTGCACCAGCCCAAAATACCATATGCCACTCACTTTATGTACAAAAATTTGATAAGGCGTGTTATTAAATGCTTTGTTTGATGGGAGAGAGTTTAGGAAACTCATTGGGGCAAAGGAAAGTAAGTTTGATAATTACAAATTTCTTACCAATAAAGTCCACACATCAGTGATTGAGTTTGAACCCACATCCATATAAAATACAAGGCTTGCCTTTTCTTATCAATTGGACCAAACTTTAACAAAGCACTCCCATGTCAAATAAAGGTTGGTGATGATTACAGAGGCGCTTTTAATATTATTTTCCAATTTCCAATCAAGGTTTGCCTCATAATTTGTGTTAATAAGGTTGGTGATGATTATAAGTGGAGAACCACCCAAAATGCATACTAGGGTAATACACCAAGAAACTATTGCTGGAGTAGATAAATTGGAAAAAAAAATTAGGCGTTGGCTCCTTTTAGCCATTAATGATGCTACTGAAGCAGTAGCTTAGCTAATAATACAAGTTGCTTCTTGAAGCGTTATTTTTTTGTGAATTTGTGGGCATAAGAGTATGCACGTCAATAAAAGCAGATACAAGAATTCTAATTGAGATGGAAGGGTTGGTTGGCTACTACATTGTACAGTGTAAGAGAAGCATCTTCTCTGGAGACAAGAAGTTATATCAATCTAAGCCTATCCCAACCAAAAATTAGACTGTCATCTCTGCTCAATTCTGGAAAAATTCTGGGGGTATTGAAGGAGGGCAGTACTTCTTGGCCACATATTTGTACTGAAACACAAATAAATTATATGAGAAACAAATATTGGCAATTACGGGAGGAGGAGTAAAGGTAGAGTCCCCTCTTGTATAAGAGGCAATGAGGGCAAGTGTTTACCTTGTGCTGACTGTATTTCTCCCTAATTGCAGGCAAATTAGAATTGGGGCTGTTACAACAAAGACGGTGAAGATCCCTCACGCAAACACACAGATCAGAAGGCTTGTACAACGTGTAATGCTGTAATGTGGAAGTCTGTTGCAAAAAATAAAAATACTCAAGTCAAGTTTACCGAAACATAAAATACCAACAAGTTGGTGCCACATAATTCTTTGTTATTAGCAACATACCCATGGTTTCTTTGAAGGGAAAAGTATGAATTTGGCCAGGAAAATTGCAGAAGCGGCTATAAGTGATGGAGCATAACCAAGCATACTGTACTCCATGAGAGACAATTCGGCAATATAGTTTGTCAAGCACTCTAGTTGTAGGGAAGGGACCTGAAAAACCACGGAAAAAATGGGGCAATACTTCAGAAATGGAATTCTTAGTAATAATAATTATGTGCAGTCACAATATAAATAAATGCAGTACAAGAACAAACAACAAAATGGTCAATATACGTGTTTGGACAAAATGGTCCAACATTGTTTGAACATTTCCTATTACACAGATGCATAAAAATCCAACTGAAGAGAGGATTATACCTCATCGACTCCTTGAGCTGCACGTACAAATCTTCTGTAAAGCGTATCAACAAAGAAAAAAGTTTTGCATTAGAATTGTTTCAAAGAACTTCAGACGGTCAATCTCATAGTTATTTGTTAACTACTACCTCAAGAAACATTTTACTGTTGGGGCTGTCATTTCAAACTTGAGAAAATTCAAGACAGCAGATTCCATCTGCAAAACCTGCATCGAATGATTTTGCTTGAGATATGTGCACCTCAAATACATACATAAACAAATATAACTTGAAGCCGCAAGAGAATTCAACCCAAACCTCTTCTTTGAAGTATGTGTTATCAGTTATGTAACAAAATTCCTCCACCTGAGGCGCACAAATTTCCTCGTATTTACTGCCAACAAGAACATAAAACCAAATATCGTTACTGCATTCATGCATTTATAAATCAATGCTAGAAAGAAAAATGGTAAAAAACCCATCAATTAGAAAAATCAAGAGGGGCTTGTTAGCTTCCTTACGAGGCAATCATCATGGAGGCAACACCAAGTAATTGTAACCTCTGTCTGTTCATCACATTCCCTGAAAGATACCGATCAATGTAGTTTACTGTCAAATACAATGTATCAGGTACTAGTCTATACTCTTCAGCCACCTGCAATTAGAAATTGAGATTAGCATATAGCCATATACACACAATGAGGTGTAATACTGAACTATAATTTGAACAATGATGTTCCCAACAATAAAATATTACTTGGATGTCCCCATTTGCAATATAATAATGTTAACACTTCTGAATTTAACATGTGTTAGCTATCAACAAACATTAGTTACCTCCACAAGCCAGTCAATCAATATAGCACGCATGCTGGGGTTTATCTCCTTCTGAATTCTCTCCATGAAGTCTGTGGAAGGCCTTTTCTTGGCCTAAGATTTCAAAAATTGGAAACGATAAGACTACTTAAAACAATAATTATACTAATACTAATAGCTACGTTTGGCATGTTTTCTGGTCATGAAAAAATTATAACAACAGATAACACTTTAATAGTTCAAATGTAGCTTAGCTTTACCTCAGATGCACGAAGGTGCTTGTAGATATCACAAGCAAAGGTTGCACAGAGCTGAGGATCCGCGTAATTATTATCAACATTGACAAAATTTTCTCCCTTCTCCAACTCAACAAGTATGTCTCTACTACAAATGTTCCCTGCAAACATATCAATCAATATCACTACATTAGAAGACATTAATTTATTTTATAGATATGACCAAATAATTATTATTTTCTAGCAAATGTGGGGGAAAAAAAGAAACCTTCTGTAGAATCAGAGATGTTGAGATTGCTGAATGTTTTCCTCTCAATTGAATCAACGGCTGCAACATCGATGTTGTCCACATATTCAATGTCAGGGCTCTTGAAGGAGTCACAAGAAGACATTGACTCATCCATAGAAACCGACATTGCATCTGATTTACTAGGTGAAACATCCACCACCGGAGCCGGAACAGTAACGGTGGCAACCGGAGGAGGAGCTTCATCCCTTACAGGGAAAGAATTAGCCTTCGGAAAAATAGCTGCGCTAGTGGGTTTAACATTCGCCAATGTTGGTCTTTTGTTCCCTGAACACGCCGGAACAACCTCTTTCTTGGTCTTGGCAAATTTAGCTGCGCATGGAACCTAGCAATGCAAAATTCGCAAGAACAATTAGTTACTGATTTTGAGATTTTTCTTTGTTATGCATTTTGTGAAATCGCAATTAAAAGGGTGAATGAATTAATACCAAAGAGGAAGAGTTGCGGTGAGCAACGGTGTTGGTGAGGTTGGAGAGAGGAGGACGCTTCTTGGCCATGTTTGCAGGAGCGGCCAAAGACGACGACGTCGTTGAGGCGGATACATGGCGTTTGGCCAAGGACGACGTCGTTGAGGACGAAAACGACGAACGACGATTCTGGGTCGACATTTTGAATTCTCTCTTATTCAAGAACGAAGCAAGGAAGACAGCGTTACTGTCTTTAGTGCTTTAGTTTCGTTTGCTTCTTTGTTTTCGACACTTCTTTGGGAGAGAGAGAAATGAATGCGAGTGTAATAAACTGAGTTTAATATATATAATTAAATAATGAGGCGGGGAAAAGGAAAGGTTTGAAATGGGGGAAGGGAGCATATCTGGGCCGTAGGATTGGGCTTGGGTAAGGAGCGGGGGACGCACGTGTGGGCCCCACTGCTGCCTATGTTTTCAAAATTGGTTTTAACAGCGCCCCTGCGCTTGAGGGATCTGATTGGCTGCTGCGACCACGTCAGCAGGGAATTCGAAGCTTTTGGGTTTTGATTGTTTGAATTTGAATTCAAACGGTCACTTGGATCTGTCGTTTGCTGCTTGCGGAGCTAAACGAGTCCCAATTCCCAACCATGATCGTGCCAATTGTTGTTAATATCCCCGATGGGATGGCAATTGAAAATATTTCCAATTCTGCACATTTCAAATTTGTGCTTCAACAGGCTGGGAGATTTAAAACTTCCCTTGTTTAATGGAAGGAAATATTGAACATAATAGTAACTAGTATCTTTTCTACGTAAAAAAGGTTAGTAAATCACAACGCGGACAGCTATTGAATTTGTTAATGTAACGATGGGAGTACAACAAATTTCAAATTGGATGTTCATTATTTCGAAACAATAAGACTAGTTAAACAATTTTCAAATGCGAGTACTGATGTTCATGATTTGGAGGATTGTGTGAGAAAATCAACTTGGATGCCTCTTGAAAAAAATGTTAGTTTAATTGTGTAAATTCCCAATTTGTATTGTTTTATTTTTTGCACATGAAAATTTTAGTGTATCACAAGTTCACAGCACAAAGTTGTTGCTCAGCATTTTTGGTGACTTAACCACAAGCAAACAAGAAAATTGATGACAATGTTCATGATTTTGAGGATTGTGTTTGAAAAAAATCAAACATATGCTCTCGAAAAAATTGTTAATTTAATTCGGCAACTTTTAAATGTGTGCTTCAAAAAGTTATCCGTCTTTAAATGCGATATAACAACAGCGTAAATAATTTTAATTTTATATTGTTATCTAATTAACGAATAAACATGTAGAATAAGTTTATTAATATTTACTATTAATTGATAATATAAAAAAATCACGCATTTCAAGAGAAGAGAGTATTTACCAATTGATATTTTTTGCACTTGAAAAATATTATGACACAACAAACAATCGTTAAACCAGAAACTTGTGTTTGAAAAAAGATCAAATTTATTGAGACACATCTTAAATTTATACTTGAGAGGATGCCTAAGTTTAAACCTTTGTTGTTTTTAGAGATGCTCGAATAATAAACTAAGGACATGTTCATGATTTGGAAGTTTGCTTTTGAAATCCAGCTTGCACATGCTAATCTATCGATACCTCTTGAAAAAAATATCAATTAATTTGGGTACATTTCAAATTTACACTAAGAGAGTTTGTTTATTTATTTTTTATCTATAAAAATTAAAGACAAATATTAAAAATATGAATCCTCTCATGCAAATTTCATATTTTTAGTAAGGAAAACACGTGCCTAGATAGATTAATCTCTTATAGATCACAGTACATAACTTTTATTTGTGAAAAATTATCCCATAATTAAGTTGATTTTTTGCTATCTCATGGATTTGTTTTTTTGTCCCCCCATGATCCTCTTGTATCTTTTTTCTTTTATAATTTAAGGAATTTGGCATTTGTTGCTCTTGGATGTTATTTGTTGTAATGTCAACTTAGTTGGAATCACAATAAACATAGGTTTGTTGTAATGTCAACTTAGTTAAATATGTTTGTGTGTAACAACTTTTTCAAACCTAAGATCCACTAAGGAAGTTTTTATATTATTTTATATTTTTAGTGTTGACAAATAATATAATGATATTTCACTTAGGAAATTAAGTAATCATTTGACTATATTAAATTATCTAATTTAATTAATCATCAAATATTAAAATAATTTTTTTAATAGATATCAGAACATTCGTTTAAGTGTGATCATATATATTAAATACTAAGTCGACAATATATTAATCAATATACTAATCGAGATAGACATCGAGTAATACTCCTTAACACCCAACTAATATGAAGTACTGTTTTATTTTCAATAAACATTAGAAGAATAGTATAATAATTTATTCCATACGCTCTAGGTTAACTCTAAAGTATTGTCGAGTTAACTTACAATTACTTAAGAAAATTATTTCTTCTTTCATCTAATTTTCTTGATCAGAATATAATTTTATTCATAGAGTCCAAAATCATTATCAAGAGTTAATGGATTCCTTTTTGATTTATCATTAATTCTACATGTATTTAATCATGTCTAATATTCATTTAACAAGTGTTCTAAATCATTAAGTGTCCAAAATTAAAACATAACAAATAACTAGTTAATTACTATGACAATCTTGGGCCAAAGAAAACTATTAAACCTTTTTTTGATAAATTTCTATTGACAGATTATGATAAATTTAACCATTAGAAAATTTTAATTGAGTCAGTTCAATGATAACATTCATATATGACTCATCTATATATGCAAATTAATAAATGAAATCTATAAATATTTATTCAATAAATATTATCACATATATATTAATCTATCCATATTATTGGTGTCATATTTAAAATAATCCTATAATCAAGAATAATTTAAATTAAAGTTAGAAAAAATTGTTTCTCATTATAATAACTTTCATTATGATAATAAATTTTTAATTTTAATCAAAGACATTATCAAAACTATTTAATCAAATAATAAAATATGACAATGAAAATAAAATAATACTTTATTATTAAAACTAAAATGAATTACATTCTGACTTGTGACTTGAATCGTGAGTATATAAATTTATTCTCAACAAAAATGCGCCCAATGAGGTCAAAGAGAAAAAAGATTAAATAATTTAAAGATTTTATTAATTGGAATTAAATATGTATTTTATAATTTTTATTTTAAAATATCGAGATGTTAACTCAAATAAATAATATACATTAATTAGGATCAATTGGAACTGCACATAAATGTATCTCTCTTATGGGTAAAACAGTCAAGGAAATATCTCAAGTTTTATCTTATTCTCTTTACTCCTTTATAGCTTTTATCAGTCTTTTAAGGTTAATTTGTAGTAGATCGAAAATAGCTTTCTATCATTCTCCCTTATGGTAAGTAGGTTATGACAGCCATCACAGCATAACCAATGCAATCCCTTGACGCATTCAGGCAATTCTGACATATGCTTGGTAACATGTGTAATGCTCTTTAGTGTAGAATTCTAGCTATTGGAGCTGTCACTCCAAACTTCATTCATAAATATCTTTTTAAGAAAAGAAGGCAACTAAAAAAAATCCAGAGATGCAGATATGAATCAATAGATTGAATATGATTACGGCAATTGAACAAATGGCCTAAATGGCATATAGATTTTTGAAGATTCATATAAATGAATATCTGAATCTAGAGACTTATATTATTTAGTGTTCTAGCATCAAATCAATTGTGAAGAGTGTCCAATTTTAATTATAAATTGTATATTTGTACCTGGTACGGTTATCTTAAAAAAAAGTTAAGTTGAGTTGGACACTTACTTTGAATGCAGTGATTGTGATAGTTGGAATGTTGGATGTAAACTATCTAAGATTATAGATGGGATCCAGAAGTACATGATTGTTTTATAAAAGCAAAGCAACGGGAGCTAGGATGCTTGCTTTAGTTTTGTGGGATAAATGCTAATACCAATATTGTGTCAAATAAACATGTATTTCATTTCATATTAGAGGCATTTTTGTTGAGCTTTTGCAGATCCGTGGTTCAATCCCACTCCTGTGGCTGCAAATTGTGTTGACTTATTAGCAAAAGTCTTTGTTATTGAAATTTGAGGAAGCTAGCTCTAAGTTGATGGTTGTGTTTTTGAGATCTACGTATAGTAATGTTGTGTATATTTCACTTATATTTCTTTGCTTAAGATGCAGCCACTAGTCCTGGATAGGCATTTCTCTTATATCAGGGAATTATAATCTCAATGACGTCAATATCTTAAAATCTAGCATTTATTATATTCTCTTGGGGGAAAAAATGCTAAGGCTGTGTAATGTGTATGTTAAATTTAGATAGCTTTTCTCAATTAAACATATAGAACAACTTTCTCAAAGTTCCGTATTCTATTTATCAGTTAATTAGAGTCATACATTAAAGTAGAAACTAAAAATTATATTACTTTGTTATCTGTTTTTTTATTCATGACCTAGTGACTCATTCTAATTGAGTCAATCAGTCTGATTTTTTTAAAATATTTTCTAAGAATATAAATCTTCATATTTATCTTATATTTCCATGGTGAAAGATTGGTATCCTATATTTCTATGAAAAGTTATTTTCTAAATTAACTATCTCTTCCCTCTTTATTATTTCACATTTCTTTTTTCGTTTTTAATTAAAATAAATATTTTCCCCTAAAATTAATAAATGTCAACCAAACATGATTATGAAAAAAATATTATTGTAAATGTAATTTCCAATAATGATATATTATATGTTGAAACAAACACTCTTTTGATTTGTGTTTAGGCCTTGTGCCTTTACTTTGTTATCCTTTTGTTTTCTATTCCCTAATGCAAAAGGTCTTTATTATTTCCAATTTTTAGACAATTAATGGTCAAAATATATTTTTCACACACAATAAACAAAGCATAAAAAATAAATTATTTGAATAAAAGTACATGACTCCGTTTGTTTTAAAATTAAAAAACATGTTTCTTAATACAAACATATGATCCAGGTTGATTTAAACGTGTATTCCAATTGTATTTAATTATTTAAATTATTTTTATTAAAAGTAATAGACAAACCCATTTTTTTTATTAAAAGTAATTCTACCAAACACTAAATCAAGAGGCTAATATAACTCTTAAAAGTTTGATAATGCTAAAAAAATTTATCTAAATTTATTCAGACAAAAGAAATGAACAAAAAATATTTTATTTATTTTTAAATTTTCAACTTTTTTTTCGTGTTTATTTTTAGTGTCTTATTTTTTTTTTCATCCTCACTTTTAGTTCTTTAATAGGGACTAAAAACAAAAAAAATTAAGTGAGTAAAACATGAATAAAAAAATTCAAAAAAAAAATTATAAAAAGTTTAGAAACTAAAAAAAAAAAATTTTAATCATTTTGGTAAAATAACATGGAAATTTCGGCGGGAAAAATACTCTCGGAAATGGTATTGGCAATTTGGCATGCTCTTTACCCAAACCCATTCCAGATCCTAATTTCAAATAAGAACTGAAAACCCTCACCCACCCTAAACCCCCTTCTTCCAAATTCCCAATTTCTTCTGCCGTTCGATTTCAGACTCTTCATTCGGGATTTGCCATAGCGATTCCTTGGTTCTCATTCATTCGTTGCGTGCTCGTTCGGCTGTTCTCGTCGTTCCAGTGAAGAGTTCCGTTTCAGTCATACAACCTGTATTTCTTTCTTCTCTCATTCTCTTAATCTTCCGATTCGAATGCTATTATTAGTATTTATTTCTTACTTTTCATTCATTATCTTCGTGCTTGTTTTCATAGCTGTTTTGTGAATTGACACATGACGTACAATTTTGTCAAATATTCCTACACACATTTAACATGCGATACTGATGAAGAGTATAACTGTATAAGTAATGATTTTGCCTGAAAGATGTAAATGCTTGCACTTTGCAAGGTTAAATAGTCGTGGCATGTTTTATATACTTGTTTGGGTATGTGATATATTGATACCATTGACACTAATTACTAATTAGTAACTTTTCTTTCACTGGTGTGGTAGTGGTGTGGAATTGAAGTTGAAGTTAGCTAGCTACAAACACGAAGGAAAAGGAAATATGAAGACCTGCTTAATAAATAATATAACATTATGCAGTAATATCTATTTATTTGCGCTGGATTTGGGTATAAAAAAATTTCATACATTGGTCTGTCTGAACAAGGAAGGGTTTTTCGTGCTGGTGTTTTGTCCTGGGATTATTTTCAATCTGAAGTGTTTTGGACTGATTTGTTTTGCTTTCATGGTTTTACTACAATTTCATCATTTGTTTTGCTGCAAGAAGACTTGAATCAAGGGTCTGCTTAGTTTTTTGACCCAATTGTTTTTGTTTGAGGTTGGTATGCAGTGCTCACTGATGTTTCTGCACAGTTGTTCCTCTATATGTTGGTGTGTTTGTTTGGACATCTATTTCAGAATGTGCAATGCAAGGTCATGGGTTTGTTGTGGCTACTCCTGTTTCCTTCATGCTTGCTTTCTTCCTGCTATTTGCACCTTGTTTTTCTTTAAATAGTTTAGAATTTTTAGACTCCACCTGTTTATGGTTGCTGCTTGCATGATTGCACTCTCAATACATCAGTTACACAAAATTTTATAAGATGTTTTCTTGATATTTTAAGAATCAATAGAAGTCACATTCAATTTGCTCTATCTTCTGTATCCATATTCTACTGCTTCCATTTTGGTTACAGTTTACAAACAACTTACAAGTTTACTATTGGGTAGGCTTAGCAACAGGTTCCTTAGAACTGGGTCTGGTTTAAGTTCTCACCAAATGAAGATTTTAACTGTTATGAATCTAGCATTAGCATTCCTCATCTTCATATATTATGATATGCATCCTCCTAGTAGCTATTTATGTTACTATTTTTATGCATCATTGCCTGATATGTTACTGCCTTGATATATGCTGTTTTAAACTTTTTATTTCTTTTTTTTCATAGTGCATGAGAATTGATGGCGCCAATCCTGCAGAGCTCTCAGCCATGGGTCGAGAAATAGTAACATATTTTTGCTTTCAATTTTCATTTTTTTTCTTCTATATCTTATATTTTGCAAATCTAATTTGTCTGTTCTAACCCAGCCGGCCAAAGCAAGTGAAAGATGTTGCCCACCAAGATGAAGTTGTTCGAGTACTAACAAACACCCTTGAAACTGGAAGTGTAATTCCCCTTTCTAAATCCCTCCTCCTTCTCCTTGTCTTCTTCTTCTTCATTGAATCATGTCGATCTTGTATTACAGTGCCCCCACATGCTCTTCTATGGTCCTCCTGGCACGGGAAAAACAACTACTGCCCTTGCTATCGCCCATCAGCTTTTTGGGTATGCCTTTTTTGTATATTTTCACAATTAGCAGAGAGCTTGTGTGTTTCTAGCTGTCATGTCAATTTCTGAAGTCTGTCGTGTGACTTCTGAGACCTTAAGCAGCTCTAACAGATACCAGCTTTGGCTGCTCTGCAAAGCAAATACACAAAGCTGCTGAATAAAAACTAACCAAGAATCCAGGATTTCCAACTTACATAATGGAAGCCCTATGAACTATCTGTTAAAACTTTCACTTTAATATATGGTCTGTTTCACTCTTCAATACATTTCTATAAAGCTTTTGTCAGTACAATTAGATAACGAAACCATTTAGTGAGTAAAAAAAGGAAAGCAAATATGCTTTAAGGAATGCTAAGCCTCAAATATTGTCACAAAAGTTATATGACCAAGTTTCTGAATGTTATATGTTGTGTAATTTACCTTTGAATTCTTGAAATGTTGAGTAAGAGAGATCCATGGACTATAGAAGTTTGTGCATCACTTGGATAGCAACTCATGGTAATAAATTTACCACAAAATTTATTTGATCAAATGGTAGGAATTAAAGACCTATAGTTATGCATTAGAGGATCATTTTGAAAACTTAATTTATCAAATGTCAATTGTTTGTTTTATGACTTGGGATTCATATGTTGTGAAAATTGCTGCTGCTTTCTTCCATAACCTAACCTTGTGTGCTAAAAGGCAGAATGGCACATGGGCTTCTAAGTGTATACAAGCACTTTTAATTCATCTCCTACCTGTACTGCCATGCTGTTGCTGATAATTTGTATAACCATATATTACAGTCCTGAGCTATATAAGTCTAGGGTGCTGGAGTTGAATGCAAGTGACGATAGAGGGATTAATGTTGTTCGAACAAAGATAAAAGATTTTGCTGCTGTTGCTGTTGGTACTAATCAGTGTAAAAAGTGTGTGAAATCTAATCCTCTTTTGAGACCCCCCCCCCTCCTCCCCCCTCTTCTTTTTCTGCCTATAAGATTTGTATAACTTCCTCTTCCTTTTGGTGTTTTGATATTTCAGTGGTTATCCTTGTCCACCATTTAAGATTATTGTTCTAGACGAGGCAGATTCAATGACTGAAGATGCTCAGGCATGTTTGCTATGTTTTTCATTCCTAACATTGCTTGTCTCATAAAGTTTTATGGTTTCAAACAACCTACAATTGCTGTACAGAATGCCCTGAGGCGTACAATGGAAACTTACTCTAAAGTTACAAGGTTCTTTTTTATATGCAACTATGTTAGCAGGTACCTTCTTTTCCATGCTTTTACTTTTGGTATTTTACTGTTTTTAATGTTTTACTTGTATCTTTTAGGAGCTAATGAGAATTATAGTCACCATGTTTTGCTCCATAAGCTGCCATGACAAAAAACTGCTTCACAACGTGACGCTGCTTTAATGGTGCTATTGTTTTCAACTAATAGTAATTGCTCTGCATAATAAACCCGAGTTTCATCAAATTTGGCATGTAAAGTTAATGTAGTATATTGATAAAACTGTGGTGGTAACTTTGTAAGGTTCATGCAATGTTTGCAGAAAATGACAGAGAATATTATATCAATTTAGTCTTTTTTCCCTTTGTTTTTGTCAATGCTTTCCAAGGAAAGGTGACACATTGATTTTATACATTATATGGTTGTCAATTTTTTCACAGGATTATAGAACCACTTGCTTCAAGGTGTGCAAAATTCAGGTTCAAACCATTATCAGAAGAAATCATGAGCAGCCGGATATTATACATCTCCCAAGAAGAGGGACTCTGTCTTGATGCTGAGGTGGGAACCTTGGTGGTTATACAATGTAGTGTTATTCTTAATGGTTTAAATCCTTTGTCTGTAGAGGTTTTGTTGACATCATAATGGATTATTTAAGTGCCTTTGCTTCCACAGGCTCTTTCAACCCTGAGTTTTATTTCTCATGGAGATCTTCGCCGGGCAATCACATACTTGCAGGTGAGAAACATTTCCTGTTATGTTTTGGGAATTCATGCTTTCATTTTTTATGCATATTGAAAGATGATGCAGTGGTGAGGTCACAAGTTCCTTGCTGATAGGAGAGGAGAGCCTCTACTTTAAATGGAAGTTGTTTGATTGTAGTTTGTAGGAATGTAAGCTTTCATCGTTTATGCTTAAGAATAAAATTCAATGAAAGATGCAGTGGAGAGTCCACAAATACCACGCTGATAGGAGTGGAGAGCCTCTAGTTTAAATGGAAGTTGTGTAACACCAAAGATTTTGTTGCCTTAAGAATCATGCTTTCTGTTGAAACTTAGTAGAGCATAGTGTGTTGTGGTCGAGGCTACTTAATTGCAACCTGTTCTATCCTTTAAAAATATTTTTATAGGACTTGCCTTTCTGTCAGTTTCCATTTAGATTTTACTCACCTTTTATGCATAACTAATTTATTAGCATAAATTATAAAATGGAATTATCTTGTGTGCTATAATTTAATACAAATCACACTATGACCAGGAAATGTTTATTTATTTCCTAAATCATGGCAGCCATACTGAAAATAAAGGGATTGTATGTATATCCTATTTATTTTTTTAACTAACTTGGTGTTAACATTGCAGTCTGCAGCTCGCTTATTTGGATCTTCAATTTCTTCAGAGAATCTGATTTCTGTGTCAGGGGTAGGTTGCGGCACTAATTTCCTGTGGCTTGCTCTATTTCTATTTTCAAAGAAAACAATGATAGATTTAAAGTTCTTTATAACTTTATTCTGTATGATGTTTGCATGTCTGATGATTCACATTGTACTTGAGGATTGACATAATTATTAGCTGAAGGACAAAGACTTTGAATTGCAGTTTTGGCTTTATTCTTATCATAAGTGATTTTCACTCTGTCTTTTTTAATTATATGGATCAGAAGTTTTTTTCTGGTCCTAATAGTGTGGTGCCTTGATATAAGTTCACAAAATTGCAGTCTATTTGCCATTTTGTGAATCATCCGAAGTTAACGCTGCATCTATTCCTTCAAGTGGCCTCCTTTGTGGGGTCTTCTATCCAAGCTGTGTGCCACTTGTTTTTTCAACATTAACTAATTTTCAATCCAGTTGGTTATGTTTTTTTGTAACATCATTGCTGGTAATTCTGTAATAGAGGACCTCTTCCTTTTCTCCATTCCTGTTTCTCCTGACACTCTAAAATCTCAAATTATCTATCAGGTTGTTCCGGCAAAGGTTGTGGAGGCACTTCTTAAAGCTTGCAAAAGTGGTAATTTTGATTTGGCAAACAAGGAAGTCAACAATTTCATTGCAGAGGGATATCCAGCTTCTCAGATGCTTACTCAGGTCTTGATTTTGTTTTACTGGACCTGTTTCATTAAGACTTCAACTATATTACTGTTTTGAGATTTTCTTTATTTTTTTCTAGTTATTTGAGGCCATTGTTGAAGAAAATGACTTATCTGATGAACAGAAAGCAAGAATATCAAAGAAGCTGGGTGAAGCTGATAAGGTGCTCTTAACCCCCCCCAACACACACACACACCCATTTGTTTCTTCTGGTATTTTAACTAGTTGGAGCTTCAAAAATTACTGAAATGCATTTGCCTATTTCGGGTACAATTCTCACTTATTCCTTATGGGGTTGCAGTGCTTAGTTGACGGTGCTGATGAATACTTGCAACTTCTTGATGTGGTCAGCAATACGATTAAAGCTTTTAACAGCTTGCCAGAAGCATTTGCTTACGAATGTTAGATATTGGATAAATGTAAAGAAAAAGAATCACGTGTAATTCGGTATCACAAAATCAGATTTGATTACGTTTTTAACTTGCTTTATGTAGAAGTGGATTTTGAAGGATTCATCCAGCTTGGGTAATTGTACTCAAGTAAATGGCCTCGTAACAAGCAATGGGATAACTGGCATAGGACATTCCTGCGTACAAAATTGACGCTTCTTCGGATTAAGTGAAGAGTATATAACGGAACGAACAATTTTACTGTTTTTGCACTCATATATAAAGCAGTTAAGCACTCCTTTCATCTCAATTCCGTTGTTTCATCCCGAACGAATTCAATGCAACTTTTTAATCTAAATTCAGCTGCAATTCATTTCGTTTGGTTTTTAATCTAAATTTGGTGTAAATAAAAAATAGTATGTGTTCATCTTATCACGTCTAGTTAATAGAGAATATAAAATTTGTGACAGGAATAATCATGACAGCTGATTATAGGATGCTAAAAAATATTTGGTGCAAAAACTACTCAATATCATTATCAATACTATTCTACTCCTTTTATTTAAAAAATTCAATAATAACTTCCAATACTCTGAACTCCAAAGTTCCTAGTTGAAATTATTCTTTCTACAATTGAATAACTGCTGTTCTTTTTTAACGTTTATTAGTCACCTTTTTTCTCATAATTTCTTTAAACCTTTTCTTTTCCTGTAACCGTGTCCATTAGTAATGCTTTTTTATTATCATGTTATTGACAGGAAATGTCCATTAGTAATAATTCTATTATATAATAATTGTTTTTCTAACTAATGGCAATGGAATTAATTAAAATCCCGATGTACCATTTGTATCGTTACTTGTTTGAGCTCTTTGTATACCTGTTGCATTTAGTTTTACTGTAGTTCAAATATCTGGTGACCTTTTTTCATCAACTTTTTTTTTTTCCTTCACAAAACACTTTGCATTACACTAGAAGTTGATGCAAGTTAAAGAGTGTTGAGAACTCTGAAAACTCAATGAGGTCTACGAAAATAAGTAAATAACTAAATAGCCTAGCAACAATTTAGTTTCATAAACTAATAGAACCTGCATTTTGCCGTCCTAACTAGCACAAACTGAAGACTGATCTGCATCTCCAGCTACATGGTTTAAGTATTGCTTGATGTTATTATTCACAACATCCAAAGCAGCTCAAGATTCTGCAAGTTCAAAATAATAGATTGAATGCAAAATAGATCCATCACTTATCACAGCTCGTACTGAAAAAAGAGAGAATGGAAATTGTAACAGACAACAAGCAGCATGAAAAGCTTCCCGTGGTGAAACTATATGAACCCCTGCTAGAGCTACTGCTTTGCAAAAACAAGATCGATGGGATATTCATTCAATTGAGATATAGACAACTTTGCCGTTGGATTTAAAATAAATGCCACGTTAAAAATAGTCATGGGCTCATGGCTTATCCCTGAAAGTATACCCATGTTTGCTTCCTTAAGGAAACAAACCAGATGCCTAAGGAGCGAGCATTGCCATATCTCATATTCACTTTCAGAGTCAGAGACTACTCAGAAAGAACCTTTTTAGCAGTAAACATGCTCCAACTGGTTCGTAATAGGTTACTTGAATTTAAAACCTTTCCAATACATGAACAAGTAACCTGTGCAAAGCAGGTCATGAACAAGTAACTCAATTTTTAATAAATAATTGCAAAATGCAAAATGAAAAAGTTGGCATAAAATGATGACATGTGTCCAAATTTCTGGACAGTTTTAATATAGATATAGATGACTAACAAGTTCAAAGTTGTTAACCATGATAAAAATAAAAACTTCAAATTTGGAAACATAACAGAATTCAGTGAGTGCTCCCACAAACACAAGGTAGTTAATATAAATAAGACAAATTAATAGAATTCAGACAAGTAACTCATGCAGTTCAAGGTGAGGAGTCAGTTATAATGTGTGACACACACATCTGGGTGCTCCTTCCCTGCCTCTGCACATAATGAAGGACAACAAACATAGTATATGACTATGAGTTTAAAATATTTGCCACATTCCACTTTCACAAGTCAAAGATAATGTTGCAGCCATGACCAGAAAATATCAAGTATCAGAGATAATGTTGCAGCCATGAGTGCACAGTAGTGACAGTACATGCACCCCCAATTTATATAGTATATAATTTGAAATTCGGAACTCATCCAGATCATGAGAAAAAAAACACGGAGCAATGCATGACAGCACAGAGGGTGTATAAACTAAAGTCCTCTTAACAATTGCTTGTAACCTCCCAAGTCTCACCCTTCACAATTCATACACGGACACAAAATGCTGTTTGGCACGTAGAGGAGACAAACCAAAGAGGAGGAATAATAATGAAAAGCATTAAAGGACATTGACATCAAAATAAGTTGACTGAATAAGAAACAAAGAAACTTGTGAAGCTACTAATTAATTGCAGGGTCAGCACGCTGAATATTATTATGCTCTGGAAGCAGTAATTGCTCAAAGCGACATACATTAGTACAATGTTATTTTACCACATGAAGAAAAGTATTTATTAATGTTATTATGAGTCATTAAGCCTCTACCTCTTCTAGTAGACTAGTACTCATAACCTACAATTAAGGACATCGTTGGCCTACCACCTGACCTTGTCTTACTCAGCTGGTCTCAATTGGCGCCAAATACAACTTCCTTTTCCCTTTCAAATGTGAGTGGTGCCTACATCAAAATGATTATACATGGTCCAACTTGTCTGAGTTGTCTCAATGAAAATGCACCCTTATTGTCTACTAATTTGAATCTTATTTTACGCAAATTATTATTATTTTTCTATTTTGATATTTCCCCCCCTACAACTATCCTCTTTTGGAATATAATCTTGACACACTCCTATACTAAATTTAGGCAATCCTCATTCTACAATGGGGATTTCAACTTTGATTCATCGCGTTGTAGAAGAATAACCTTTCTACTACTCTCAACCCTGTTGGTTATACAACAATAATAACAAACTTTCAATTAGTAATTGACTACCACTCACCGAGGCAGCTAGAACGAGAATCATAACCTTGAACGTTCAATTGTTGCACTGGGTGGGACTTAGAGCAAACAAAAGACAAAAGCAATAACCAAAAATTGGAGAAATTTACGTCCGTTGAAACAGGAAAGGTCACTAGTCATTTTCAAATCCTGAGAAGAAATGTAGCACAAAATGTAGGGCCATGATCAGAATTCTCAAAATACGTTTCAATTTTTAAAAAATTGACACCAAAAAGTCCAGTACACAAGGCTTAGTCACATGGTATGTGTCTCACTTTTCTCCAATGGAGCCACTCAAGACAGGAGCAAAGTCAGTTACTCATGTCAAAATGAATACGTAAGTCCCACTGAGTCCCCACTAATCCATGCCTTTGATTTCGCCGGCACAGGACATAATCACCGCTCATCACATCACCATTTAAATACACCAAAGTTCTCACAAGAAACACACACACAAAACAAACCATTGCCTAGTTTTGAAAAAAGATTAGAATAATAATAATAGTAATAACATTGAAAAGAATGGGTGCAGTGAGTGTAGTAAGAGTGGATGATGATGATGGTGATTCATTTAAGAAGGCAGGTGCAGTTCCTTTTAAGTGGGAGGTAAAACCAGGACTCCCTATAGTGCAACAGAAGCTCCACCACCAGAAGCTGGAATCGCCGTCGCTGAAGCTGAGGCCGCCGCCGCCGGTGGGTGCCTACCTGCTTTCTCCGGCGGAGCCTCGGTCCCGGTCCTTCCGGTCCACTCCGAGGGACCGGTCTGATCGGTGGCGGTTCAAGCGGCCTCTTCTGGCCCAAGCCGAGAGCGTGTCGTCTGGTTGTTTCTTTTCGCCGTTTTTGAGGAGGCTGCAACGGAGGAAGAAGGTTCCGAAGCGAGTATTTGAAGAGGACTATAGGCCGGAGCTTGAGACGCTAGGTCGGTGGTCTTTGTCGTCGACGAAGTCGCTCTCGCCGTTCCGGGCCTCGACGACGTCGTCTTCTGTGGCGTCATCGCCCCGGCCCGTTAGCGATGCCGAATGGGCCGGGTTTGGGCTTTTCTGAACGAGTAGAGCAGTTACTTACTGGGTCATGGGTGGGCGTGTCTGCGGAATCGGAATTGCAAAGATTTTTCTTTTTCTTCTACTTTTTTTTTCTTTCCTTTTTTTTTTAATCTCAATGAAAAAAAGGTTATGCGAGGTCGTGTAAATATGAATTATAAATTCTAAATAAATAGAAAGAGCATCACCAGTTTTTTTTTATAAAAAAATACATGTTTCACCTTTCTGATAAATGATAATACGGTTTGACTTCTCTTTAGATACCTTTCTTTATGATATTAGTTAATGAATAATGAATTAAAAATAAAAAACATTTATCGTGTAAAATATAGGAAAATAATTACCAATACAATAAAAAAATAATTAAAAATTTTACATTTTTTTATTGACAAATAAAACAAAACAAAACTTCTATAAAAAACTGATACTTTAAAATGATCAGATTTTGTGTTTGATTTTGCATTTGGAAGTGCAACGTCATGATTAAAGAATGAACTTTGATTAAAATACATAATAAAACAATTCTCATTTATTAATGGATGAAAAAAATAATCTAGTGTTAGTATTGTTTTTGTTAGTACTTAGTATAACTTTTATCTACTATAGTTTAAATTGTTAATATAATATTAATATTTGATACACTACTTTTAGTGTTATAAAACTATCATATGATATTTCTTTAATTTAATAATAATAGTAATTCCGATCAACTGAATATTTCAACTTTAAATTAGTATTTTGACTAAATAAAGTTAATTTTAAAAAAATCTCTTGAATAAATAAATATTAGTTATATGTTCCATCTCTCACTCATATCTTCGAGATATTGTAAATGATTTTTTTTTAAGTGCTATGAGGTTTGAATGCTTTCTTTATCTTAAATTTCATTATATCCTTCTAAATTTTTTAATATAACAAAAATCTTCACTAGTTTGATAGTCTAAATAAATTTTTAAGTATGATAGAAGTGATTATAGTGATTTTTTTAGACCCAACTCATCTAAATTTTAATGTAATAAAAAATTATTGGAGAGGAGGAGTGTCACCACTTATTACATAATACTATAATGCATCAAAGAACAAGATAAACTTTGATCCTATGTCTTGTCAAGGTGAAACTTTAGTTTTTTCCAATAGTGACATATATCTCAAATATCCTCGCAACGGGGGATCTTTGGACGCAAACCTTTTAGGAGGAAAAACTGAAATAATCTAGAATTGGGTATGAAAAACGTGACTTGAAGTGGACTCGGTTCGGAACAGGCCAACTCAAACCAATGTTGGCCCAAGTCACCACTGGGCCTTTGTTCTTAGGCTGGTCCGAAAGAGTGAAGAAACAGTGAAATTTTGGGCTATAAGGAGTTGCACCTGTGAAGAATCTGACTATATAGTTTACCTACTCTGGCCCATTTTTTCTACTAATTCTAAACTTAAAGCTTAATAATAAAACACAATTATGATTTATGAATAAAAATATGAGATCTTTGAATTTTTCTCATTCATATTTTCTCTAAAATCCACAAATTTCACTGCCTATAGGCTAGATCAGGAATCTGCCCCATGCATTGGCCATTGTTTCTCATTTTGCAAATAACATAATTTTTGTTTTTATTGGTTTCTGGTCGTTGCAAGCTCTCATGCTCCATTTTCAGTAGTTTTCCAGCTAATTCAGCAAAATACAACTGATGTTACTGTTTGGAATACAAACCTGCCTCGTGAAGAACAATATTGAAGGGACCGTATCCTCGAATTGCCACAATGTCAGAACACGTGCCTTAGCACAAATGCACAAGTTATGATTATTGAATGTTTGCATTGATATACGCCTTCAAGATAAACATTCTCTGCTCCTTTATGTTGTCATTTTAATATTTCCTCGATGGGATGCAAAAGATTTTCTATAAAGGCACGCTAGTTTCTTGCTTAATATGTAACCAATTTACATATGATTAACTTTCATCCCAGCTCCATGTAAACCAATCAAAATCAAGTTATATAACATTGAATTAGGCTTATATTTATGTTACTCTAGAGCGTTTGCCATATCAGATAGAATCGGGTTTCAAAGAAGATATAAGCAAAACATAAACAAAAAGATAAAAACTGATTACTAGTTTTAATGTTAAATTGAATGTTCATCTCCCTTTTTGTAGTGTTTACATACACAATGGCATGCCCTTGGTTGCTGTGCTTGTTGAAATGAATCTGTTGTGATTTGATGTATATAATAAGGGTGTAAGCTAGTGTTATTTGAATCTCCTGAAATTGTGGAGATGTTGTAGAGCAGTGACAGGTCCTTGTATGCATATAAAAACACCTATTATCTTATGTTAATACAATTTGTATCAATTTATACTCCAAAATTTGTTTTTTGTATTGTCTGTAATCGACAACAATTTTAATAGATGGTTTTAAACGGTGGGACAATGACTGTTCCCTTATCCATTTATCTGTTTATTAAGAAGTCAACTTGGCAGGACCAATTATCCAACCAAACCATAACCAGTTTTTGTTTTTGTAGTAGCCGAATCTAACTTCGTAAAAGTAAACAAGTCCAACCAAACAAGCATGCGCCAGAAGATAGCACATATTGATGTTGTTGATGTCTGTGTATGATGGTAGCTACAGCAACATTAACCATTGTTTATGGCTCCAGAAGAAGAAACCATATTGCTATAGCCACGCCATAACTTAATGCTTGGATTCCTTTCACACCTATCATTTAAAATGAAAATTGTAATGAGACGTCATTTTTATATATTATATTTTTAAAAATCTGAATGAATCATGCAACATATTATCGATGCACACAAGAGGATCAGAAAATATCAAACATTTCACACTATATTCTGTGTTGTGCTACCGTGTCCTCTGCAAAATGTTAAAGAACATGTCATGTGCTGCAAGTTGCAAATTAGCGGCCATATTGCTAACTAGTAAACATGCATTTTGCAGGCCACTCATAAATTTTATTTTAAACCAGAAATTAATTTATTGCCAAATTAAACAGTACATGTTAGAGTTTTCAACCTAACTAATTCCTCTCATTCCTATTGTCTTCTTTTGCTTTCATATAGGCTAATCAATTCATCTATTCCGGACAAATGGGTGAATTTATTAAACAATATGATGAATCATAGGTCATGCTAATTAATTAATATATTATATAAAACCGACTTTGCAATAGGGGAAGGAATAGAATCAATTTATCGTTTTGTTTTGTTCATGAAAAGGACTCAGTCTTCAAGACATAGAACTATTGTTCCACATAACATATTGAAATTGTCTATGACCCTACCAATTAACAATCTGATGCACAATTGGAGTAATTCCTTACCGATTTGAAAAAGACAAATTGATTTTTGCTAATTAATAAACAAATTTCCAATTCAAGACAACTAATAAGAACAGTTGCCTATCAATAAACTTTCTATAGCGCTCAACTGCTCATGACCCCTAATTCGTCCTAAAGGATTACATCAAGTTTTATACTAATCACTGTAACTTTATCTTATATTCTTCTTTATGTCGATGGTCATTTTAATTGCTGCTCAATTTTCATCTTCTGTAATTTATCTCTTTTAAGCAAAATCTTTTGTCAATATATATATATATATATATATATATATATATATACATATATAAAGGACTGGGGGTATTTAATTAATATTTTATCTTACTACATTATTAACAAATTATTAAAATAAGTCTATTTTTAATTTCGTGTCAAAACATTATTAGATAATAGTACGTTATATTTATATTACTTCATGTTTAAACTTTAAACTCATAATAATACCACACGTAGAAAATATCTACATATCATATCGTTGTAACTTAACACCTACTTTCTCCCACAATGAAATTATAATATTAATTAATATCTTTAATTTGATGTATTGTACTAACTTGTATGTATAAAGTTTTTATATTACCATTGAATCTGGTGGTATTAATATATTTAATGAATTTACTATGATTAACAACTACACGAGATATTCCGTAAAAAAAACTACACGAGATATTAAACTCATTAAATAATACAATAATACATTATTGATAGCACAATATTATTTTATATACACTGAGAATATATCAAATATGAAAATATAAGATGAGTTAAATGATTAAGAAAGAAAAGAAGAAAAAAATATCATAGATTCGATTATCTCTGCAAACAAAACTAATATTTTAATAATTTGTTGATAAAAAAGATATATCAAATATTAAATTTAAAATTAATTACATATTGAATTTTTTTTTACACAATTACATATAAAACTTAATAATGGAATAACTGCGAAATCATGAGACAAGTTTGTGAAGCCTTTCATAAGACGTATTATCTAAAATAAAAATATGATGCAAGCCGGGGGCATGCAACACGGCTGCAAATTATCGTTAGAGAACATTATTAGCTTGTCAAAGAAACCATTTACTATCCACATGACCTTGTGTTGATAAGATTTTCGTTTTAATTAATATACACGGTGTTATTTATTCAAGTATTATACCTTCGAATTATTGGTATTTATGTTGACTAACCCACAATATCTTCCCCTTCCTTTCTCTCATCGCCAAACCAACCTTCATGTTATCACAAACTAAGCTCTATCTGAACCAACTTTCCTTACCTTACAAGACAAGATTAAATTCTGTTAAATACCACATAGTACGTAACATTTCCACTAAAAAAATACTAACAATTAATAATTAATAATTGTCCATAAAAAAAATAACAAATAAGTGTTTACAGTGCACAACTTAAAAACAATGGTAAAATATTTCTATATTAATTTATAAAATTGCATAAAAGGGACTACAATATAAAGGTATGTAAATATTGTAATATCCATCTTTTTCTTTTAACCACTACAATTAGGGCTTGGTGGAATCTTGAGGTATCATAGTTTTCATCCTTTGGATCGATTATAGGATTAATCCTCGGTTCAAGGCTTAATGTGAAACAAAGTTACTTAAAACTCTTCATTTCTTTTCAAGAATGTATATGTAGAAATCGAGTCCATACCTTCTAGTAAACTTAGCATCTGTTCCCAATTAAGTTACGCCCATTGAGTCATATCCATCTTTCATCATAAATTTCCAAAAAATTATATTTTTATTGGGTAAATGACCATTTCAATTCCTAAATTTGTAAACCGATGACAATTTAGTTATTGAAAGAACAAAAAATTATGACTTAATCATAAATTTATCATAAAAAATATAATATAATATTAAATTAGTCATTAAACATTACAAATTAATGACAAAACGGTCTCATGAAACTAACAACAAGATATAATTGTTACAATTTTTATACATTTACAGACTAAATTAGAATTTTTATTTTTTAGGGACTAAATTATTACTAATTTATACATTCAATATCAAAATGATCATTTTTTTTAGAGTACATTACACTCATGTTGATACGAATATTACATTGTGTTTTCCTCTTATATTAAAAACATTGTTTAGTCTATTTAACTTAATATAATTTAAAAATATTATTGATAATTACTCTTTATTTCATGTGAGATACGAGTAATGCATTCATTTGATATGAGCTCATATTTTTTTTAAAGAAGGTATGAGCTCATATTTAATAATAGTTATATTTTTTATTTATATTTAATATTGTATTTTAAGCGATTTAATCAAGTGAGTTTGGCGGACTACTAAAAAAATACAATATGAACTTAATTAATGTGTGAATTTTATTAGTGATATTTTTCTTCTTCTGAATATTCTATTATTAGTATACTTAAGCATAATGAGAATCCTAACAAAGTTAATAAGAAATTCTAAATATAGTCTCGAATTTATCAAGTTACATAATTTTCTCTTTTCCCATTTGAAATTTTTTTCATATAGGAATTAAATTCCTCGACTAAGAAATAATCATGAATTTACAATGCAGTTATTTATACGAGTTGCTCAAAAATAAGATCGTGTTGTTTAATAAAAGTTGTCATTATAACATATCAGGTGACATTATATATATATATATATATATATATATATATATATATATATATATATATATATATATATATATATATATATATATATATAACATTCTCAGACATGATTCAAGCTATTTTTGTTAAATTAAAAAAATTCTACCCTCGCCACATTTTTCTCACAATCAAGAGAAAAAAAAAAGAAAAAGAAATATAAAATAAGATAAATGGTATCAACGATAAAAAAAAACATAAATAATGTCATAAAAAACAAAATATCAAATATAAAAAAAAACATCAAGTTACTCCAAAAATAATTCTAGAAAAGTTATTCCTCAATTTTATTATTTATCATCTTAAAATATAATAATTAAGATATGCAATAATTTTGAAAAAAAAACAATTAGGTGAAAAGATGATACGTGCTAAAGAGAGTAATGAGACATGTGTGGAGTAAAAATGTGCCAAAAGAGAGAAAAATTTAATAAAAATAAATTTGACCTTTTATTATGTATTATGCAGTGAATAAAAAGTTTTCTCTTGATTTTGCAAGTTAATTATTTTTTTTTCTTTTTAATTTTTGTAATAAGCATGTAATGATTAATTTTGTAGTTGTTATTTTTTACTTTTAAGCATATCAACCGCTACACAAGAAGAAGAATGTTTTTAGCATTATACTTTTTCGCTGGAGTTTGACTGATGCTGAATCAACTACTATTTGATTTTTCTCTTTTATAGTTTCAATTCATCTTGGTCCTTTTATTAAAATTAAATGCTCAATTTTTTTTTTATCAAATTCTTTTATTCAGTTTAATGGGCCAATAAAAAAGAATAGCAAATTTTGTTTGTTCACTGTGGTTTTGTCCATCTGAACTTGGATTAATTAAATATTTAATCTAATATCTAAGTACCTGATTCTACACGAAAAGAAAAAAAGAATAACAGATTAATAAGTGTTCTAAGCATTACATTACTTTTTTCACGATTATTTTCTTTAAATAATGAACAGAACTATTAATTAAGGTGAAGAAGATTAAAATGCCCTCTGACTCATGCTTGCATTGAAGACAGGGACGTGGCTGTTAGCTGGCTCTTTGTAAGAGGCATGAAGATGGAACACTGACTTGTTTGAAAGCCAAAGAAGTAGTAAGGATCATCTCTTTTGACTATAAATATGTAAACTTATAAGCATACTTTTATTCATTCAATCACCTTTGCACTGCACACACAACACTGATAGAAGGATCAAGGATGGCTAGCCTGACACAGCATCAACCAAAGGGGGTTAATGGAGGTAGCAGCCGCATAGCAGCCGTCAATGTCACACCTTCTAATAACCTTTCTACACCATCTCATCATGATGCCTCCTCAAATCATCAGGTCCTTCTCCTTCTTTCTCTTTATTTATGCCTTTATTTTTAAGATTTTTTTTTCTTTTACAAAACTGAGAGACAGTTCTTCATGTATTTTACTTTTGCTTTGCATAATAAAAATGTGCGGTAAAAGTTTTCATACATTAGATAAAACTCTAACTTTAATAAGAGAATAAAAAATATCTAAAGAAGTGCATTTAAGTTGTGTCTGTTTTTACATATAAGTTCTCAAGTCACATTTTTTGGTGCACTTATGTATGGGTGAGTTTTAATTAGCTTTATCCATTTGATATATACATTTTTAACATCGATGCATTAACATGACACAGAAACCTGGGTGGAAAAAGTTCCTGTCATATGTAGGTCCTGGCTTTCTGGTCTCCTTGGCTTACCTTGATCCTGGAAACAGTAACTCTCACTCTATAATGTATATGTGTCTTTCTTTATGACATATAAGTGTATTTGTGTGCTTATTGGTTATTTGTCATTTACGCAGTGGAAACTGATCTTCAAGCTGGAGCTGACCACAAATATGAGGTATAAAAATTAAGCAACGAACTAAGAATACAAACCAAATTACAGGAAATATGAATGTAGAAACCATAACATCTACATGCACATAATTAAAGATGTATTGATATAAGTTTTTGTTAGCTTAAATAAAATATATAAGCTATAAAATTCAAATTTTATGTTGTGTTGTATTCAGCTGCTGTGGGTAATACTTATTGGACTGGTGTTTGCGCTTATAATTCAATCATTGGCTGCGAATCTCGGCGTAACCACTGGTAAGATTGAAAATGAACACTACAAAAAGCATGAGTAATTGCGTGCTTCTTTGAGAACTTAAATGGCCATAGCACAGATTGATAATTAATTATATATTACTATAATTGAATTTATATATACTGTTTTGCAAGTTCTCACCTAGTTTGATAATTGCGATTGTACTTGTGATATGTAACCAATCTAAAAATAAAACCTCACTAGAGGAAACATATGAGCCATTGACACGAGTGGAAAAAATGAGAGAAGTCGATAGTTGTATAAAACATATGTGAAGATTATGAGATATTGAGATATATACTTTCTCAATGAGGCATAATTATTGTGATTTGAATTTTTCAGGCAAACACCTTTCAGAATTATGTAAAGCTGAATACCCATTATTGGTCAAGTACTGCTTATGGTTATTAGCTGAGCTGGCTGTCATAGCTGCAGACATACCTGAAGGTTCTAATTTGTTTTTCTATTGTTCCATCACCTTGTTTTCTTTCCCTTTCAATCAAAATCTTATAAGAATAATGTCCTACAATAGCTTTTCATAGCAATTTTAAAATAAAGAGAGAGATTTCCAGGAGGAAAAAAAATAAAATGAGGTAGGTATAAGATAATTGAGGAGATAAAGACAAGAAAAAGAATATCTTAACAGTTATGATTAAAAGTAATATTATTCATAAGTAAATAACAAGATACTATTCTTAGCAGCTTTGGAATTGCTTTCTTGTTTTAAAAAAATAATAATTACGTTTTTTGTTAAAAGCTTTTTCATAAAGTTGACAATTATATATATATATATATATATATATATATATAAGTTGAACCAGACTATATACTTTGATGCTCATTAATTTTATCTAAACTTGATTGTGACAGTGATTGGCACGGCCTTTGCTTTGAACATACTCTTCCACATCCCTGTATGGGCAGGAGTTCTAATAACTGGCTGCAGCACCCTCTTATTTCTTGGTCTGCAGAGATTTGGGGTAATTTAGCTTTTTGTAATAATTAAGAATTATGAACATATAATATATCTCATTTAAGATATTTTAATCTCATAATAATGTTTTCATTTTCTTTGAATCATTTATCTCCTTTCAATTTTCTTTTTATGGTAAGATATGTTTGTTAGTTTGCAACAATTAAAGATTAACAAAGGAGAATCCAAATTTGTCTTATACTCAAATTTGTTTCTCTTTGCCTTTAATTAAGATCAGTTATTTACAATTTTTTTGGATGTTATTGTTTGGACAGGTAAGGAAGTTAGAGCTGTTGATATCAATCCTAGTTTTTGTAATGGCTGGATGTTTCTTTGGGGAAATGAGCTATGTAAAACCTCCTGCATCTGGTGTATTGAAAGGAATGTTTGTGCCTAAACTCAGTGGTCAAGGAGCCACAGGCGATGCTATTGCCCTTTTGGGTGCACTTGTCATGCCGTACTCTTCTTTAACTTGTTACTTTTCTGTCTATTTATTTATTCTCATTTTCTCCCCTAAAAAATCACTTAAATGTGACACACCCTTTAACTTAATTACTTTTCTGTCTTTCTTTAAGGTACTGATACATTATTAATTTTTAAGCTAAATTGCTAAATATTGTTGACTAGCAAAATGTTAACATGTTATAATTTTATTACCATAATGCACCCAAGTAAATTAAGTTCACATAATAATCTCTTAAAATATTCACTGCCTGAAGTTTTGCTGTTGATGAAAATGCAGGCACAATCTTTTCCTCCATTCTGCTCTGGTGCTGTCTAGAAAAGTACCCAGTTCCGTGCGTGGCATCAATGTAAGCCACTCGGAAGATAAAGAAAGCTATAATGAGTGACAAAGTATAAAATAAACTCAATATGATGATGTATTTGCTTGAATACGCAGGATGCATGTAGATACTTTCTCATGGAAAGTGGATTCGCACTGTTTGTGGCATTTCTGATCAATGTTGCAATGATTTCTGTGGCTGGAACTGTTTGCTCTGCCGACAATCTTTCTGCAGAAAATGCTGATCAATGCAGCGATCTTACCCTTAACTCTGCTTCCTTCCTTCTCAAGGTTCTTAATTTAATTCACTACATAAGTTGCCATAGTAAAATCAAAATATTAAGTTTAATCCTAGGTTTATTGCTTGTAGAATGTTTTGGGACGGTCGAGCTCAACCATTTATGCCATAGCACTGCTCGCCTCAGGACAAAGTTCGGCTATCACTGGAACCTATGCAGGGCAATACATCATGCAGGTTATTTATGAATGTCATTAAACACTCTTTTTCTTAATATTTGGATGAAGGATTTACTGAATTCAAGTTGTTGGTTTGGAGCTATAGGGTTTCTTGGACATGAGGATGAAAAGATGGATTAGAAATTTTGTGACTAGGTGCATTGCCATAGCACCTAGTCTTATTGTTTCCATCATTGGTGGTTCTCAAGGGGCTGGTCGGCTTATCATCATCGCATCGGTTTGTATATTCTAGAACTTGTCGTCTTCATTTTTTTTCTTGTTTTCATTAGCCCTGCTAATAAGTGTTGTATATTCTACAAATCATGATAGAATACATTGTAACTTGTTTCAGATGATACTTTCATTCGAGCTCCCATTCGCATTAATTCCACTCCTTAAGTTCAGCAGCAGCAGTACCAAGATGGGACCTCACAAGAATTCTATAATTGTGAGTTGTATTTTTCCCTCATCTATATATAAGTATTTTTATCGCATTACATAATAGTAGCCACTAGCCATTATCTTAGAACAAGCTTAGATATATTCTTAATTAAAGGTTGAAAATAAAAGTGACATGATTTTGGTGCAGATCATTGTCATCTCTTGGATCCTAGGCTTGGGGATCATTGGTATCAACGTGTACTACCTCTCCACCGCCTTCGTGGGTTGGCTAATTCATAGCAGTCTACCAAAGGTGGCAAATGTGTTCATAGGGATCATAGTGTTTCCTCTAATGGCACTATATGTTGCTGCAGTAATCTACCTAACCTTCAGAAAAGACACTGTTAAGACATATATTGAGACAAAGAATGAACCAGCAATGCAAACCCACATGGAAAAGGGGTTTATGGCTAATGGTCAATTAGAGTTGAGTCAAGTTCCCTACAGAGAAGATTTGGCTGATATCCCACTACCACAATAGGGTACCAGCTGGTCTATAAATTAAATGCATCACCAAAAGGGGTTTTTCTTTCAAGTCATTCTAAAAGTGAATGTAATATTAGGACCTTGAGAATTCTCCTCTCGAGTTGTCACCCATGTGTTTGTTGTGCGTACTACATACATAACTACTATATAAGTTTTATGGTTATTATGTTATAGCAAAATTTATAAGAACCATTTCAGTGTAAACCCCATAGTTTACTGGTCTTGAAAAATTTTGAATAATAAAACCCCAATAGTAAGTAGTTTTGTCATTTTCTACGTTGTAAATGAAGGCATGACTGAAGATAAGATCTTACAGTCTGTACTTGTTGTATTACATCCATTTTGTCTGAGTAAATGAATTGTGTTCCTCTCTTCTGTTTTTAATCCCTCACCTGGAGTTTTATGTTTTTAGGCAAACTTTGGACATCCACTAAACAAAATTTCACCCTAGAGAAATGACCAGACCAATTAATAAGAACAGATTGCACAGCAGCATAGGTATTGAAGATACAAGTTACCCTGTGTGGTAAATGCTAATCTAACTTAAAGGGATTTCTGAAGAAAATAAATTTTCTTGGTATCTAAAGTCCATTGGAAAGAAAATAGAACAATGGAACATTAAATGCCACTTGTTTCCTTCAAGCAACAGTGCAAATTCAACTGCAACCAATTACTGGCTCTATAATAATTTACACGACGAATTCAACTAATTTCCTCTTCATTTCTGAAGTCAATGACCATTATGACCATACAAAATTGCACCATTGAAGTTCCAAAACTTATATCTACTCCCCTAATTATCCCCAACCCCAACTAGAGTTACTGATTCCCTGATACATATCACAACAACGAGCAAAATTATGTTGATATAATTTCACTAACAAAGTTAGTTGAGATAATTTAATTTTATTAATCTTAAATAAAAATATTTTTTCTTAAGATGTTCCTTCATAGAATTTGATATATGAATAAAGAATTATTAAAAATAGAATCACAATTAAATGAATGAAGTTTTGAAATAGTATCATTAAATAGGATAAAATTAATTAAATTTATTTATATTTAAGTCTTTTAAACAAGATATTTTTTTTCCTTATATTTAAGTTCAAAGAGAATATGCATGAATCAGAAAATAAAATCTCAAATTTCACTGTAAAACAATTGGGGTGAATATTAATTTTGTTACTTACATTACTTTGACTAACCCTTGATGCCTTACTTGTGGCAGCGCAATTAAGAAAAAGTGGGTTTTGAAGGAGGTGGAAACATTCCATAAGTGTATTGAAGGGGATCAAAATTCTTTTTACACGATTATTTAAATATTTAAATTTTAATAAATAATTATTTAATAAATAATAAATTTAACGAAAATATTTATTATTAATTTTATGTGTAAAACTAAAACATATGATCTATTATTAAAAGAAAATTAAGCATATATCAATTCAAAAATAAATTTTTCTTATATATTTTTCTTTATAAGTATTTTTTTAATTTTAATTTTTTTTCTTATTTATATTGCTTTTAAAATCAGACAGATCATTAAATCAATCAAGATACTAGTTCAAAAAGCAGACAGATCATTAAATCGACTAAAATACTAGTTCAAAATTCATTGGTTCAACCATAATTGAATCATTTTTAATAAGTACTTGCTAAATTAATTAAAAAAATCTTGCAAACTTGCTGAGCAATAATATTTGAATTTCTCTCACTAACTCCCTATGTTTTCTTCCTTTTGATTCAACAAAATACACAACTTAAATCAACATTTTTATATTCCTCCCATTAAATCCAACTAAACAATGACATGTAATTTTTTATTTATTAATTTCACGATAGAAATATTTTACACACGGTAAAAATCGAACATTAATTTTCTCATTAAATAAATCATTTTCACTCATATTAACGCAACAAACTATTTAAGTTGAATTTTTTGTTTCTCTCCACTTTCCTACTAGCTCTTTGTTTAAACATTCTCTATCCTCTTCACTTTCCTCCACAAATTTAGTATTCGCAACATTCATATTACAAAATTATTATAATTTGAAAATTTGACATTAAAATCCAATCACTGCTTTGAGTGGTCGAATGTAATTACAGTAAATTAACGACTCATTAGAAACAATATTAACCCAAGTTTGCATACCATAATAAGAATAATTGAATACTTCAACCCGTCACACCTATCAGCTGAAAATATGATTATCTTGCAGTAATAAATGTCAATCGCTTACTATAATCTGAAGTGCAAACGTCAGTAATACACTGTTGAATTTACTTTGGAAAAAAATAAAGTAGAAAAATAGTCAGCATACACTAATTAAAAATCACTGCAACTCCACAAGGTTGAGCTATACGGCAGTTCTACATACTAAAATTTGATATTTCATAAGCACTTTCTTACCACATGTTATTGTCCATCACAGCAGAAACAATGCCTTTCAATGTCTCCTGCATATAACATTGAAATGTGTGTGGTTATTTATTTATTGTTTCTTTTACTTTCCCATGAGGAAGAGCAAAGCACTAAAACATACCACAGAATGGTCTTTAAGACCAAGTGAGAGCACCAATGGCCTGGAGGAGCCAGACAAACTGCAAATCAAGAATTAGAGAGTCAACACTCAACATGATTTCCAAAACGAATTATCAAATTATATTTATACATGTACAAGGGTCATATATTAACAACTTTTTTAAAATATCTCTTTTAAGGGATATTTGAAACCCTTACTAATTTTGAGAAAAAGTTGAACACTCCAGAAGATGAGTAATAAAACTCAAAAAAGTAGATTTTCTCTTAAGAAAAGAATACTTACCTCATGTGCTCAATCATCTGGCGTGCACATGCTACTAACATTGGCTGCATCAATGCATTCAGTGAACAAGAAGCACAATTTCATATAAAAGATCAAGAAGAACAAATATTTTCATACATAGTCAAGCATACCTCATCCCGTTTGCCAAATATAACAGAAACGTTGAATGTTGGATTAATTGACACCCCTTCTTCCTTTCTGGCATTGTAAAGACATATATGCAACTGAGTGAGCAACCCTTTCTTGTCGAAGCATATTGCTATTTTGAAAGTGCATGACGATCCAGAATTTTAAGCTGACGAATAAATCAAGGATTCTCTAAGTCCTAGTTCTCATAAGAACTTTTCCATGTTTAGTTTGTTTGTTGTAGGGGTGTCCAATGAGTTGGGTCAACTCACGAACACAAATGGTGGGTGGGTTTGATGGGATTCAGAAGAATGAAAAGAACATGGAAGATGTATGTGTATCCAAAGTAGAAAAGAGCAGACAAGGAAAATCAGTTAGAACAATTCCAGAATCAGTTAGGCAGCTAAATTTAACAAGAGCATGGTCCTGAATAATAGGAGAGGGGTTCATTCAGATTGTAAAGTTTGGGGTACCAAGCAAGAGACTTGGTTGTAAAAGGTAAAACCCTTTGTTGAAGGGGAATCCCAAGGGAGTTGGGAAGATAATTCTCTCCTTTGATCATTGTTTGTGATTCAATAAACCCTTACAAAATAGCTCCTTCTCTTTCTATCTTCTCCATTTCTTAATTGTTCTTCTCTTTCTCTCTCTTCTTACCACTAACAGAGGAAAAACTAAGATATTTCTTGGGTGGATGAAGGACTGAAGGGAATTGCTGATTGTGAACACTGTGGCTTGCGGGACTGATTGAATTTATATGTTAGACACTAGACTTATCTCTCTTTTCTATAGGGAGAATTTCACAACTGAGAACTATGAAGCTTCATCTAGTGGGTAAGTCCCTTGTACTTATCATGATTGATAGTGAGACAAGTCATAATTTCATTGCTTGGAAGTTCATAAAGCAATTGGGATGAAATGTATCCCCAACCACTCCATTTGGAGTTAGTTTAGGGGATAGACATCAAATGTTTCCCATGGGCGATGCCAAAATTTGAAGTGAATGGTATCTTTAAATGATATTAGAGGAAATTTTGACTTATTCAAGTTAGGAGGAGTGGATCCAATTTTAGGGGTGGCATGGTTAGAAGCCACAGGTGACATAAAAGCTAACTAGAGATTGCTACCATTGTCCATTGCCCATTAGGGGATGGCTTTTCCAATCAAAGGTAAACTGAGTGAATGGCTAACAAAGGCAATAATAATATCTCATAAAGCTATGCATAAGGTGTTAGAAGTGGAATTATCTTCAGTAGTACTATTTGTTCTCTCAAAATTTCATTTGTCAAGAAATATAAATATAAATGAAATCAATGATATTGCACAGAAGTCAGATGCAGACCTAGCATACATTATTGTCCCCAGGGTTCCTATTTGAGTGGCAATAACCTGATAAGTAGTCAGAAAATTAAGTGATGTCACCATGAAAAACATAGATCACAGCTCCACAGCAGTGCACTCACCATAAAATGATCTTCGTATCTCGAAATGATTATCTCTGTTTCATTTCCCTGACAAGTAATCAATTTATCAACATTTAAATAAAAATAGATTGAAGTGTAGTGTACTGCATTTCATCTCTTAGGAGAGGGTAGGGGAAAATTAAAAATATAGAGCAATTCTCAGCGGAAGAGGCAGTGCCTCAAAGTCAATCGAGGAAAAAGTAATTAAAATTTCATCTGATAACTAAGAGCAGCATAAAGAAAGAAAAAGGACACGAATACCTTGCCTTGATTTGGCGAGAGAAATTGAGTTGCGACACAGGGAATTGTGAAGTGCTGCTATCTGTATTCATCGATTTGAAAAGTGCTTCTTTGGCGGGAATCTGTTTCTTGTTGTGGAGAAGGCGCGTGTTGGGAAGGAGAGAAGAACACGAAGAAATGGGACAAAATGCAAATGGGGGTCTTCTGGTTGCTAAAAATATGGGCCTACTTTATAAAAAAAATAAAGAAAAAATTTAAACTCAATCAAATATATTTTTAGTTTTGAAAATAAAAATAAAAAGTAGTCAAACTAAATAAGCTGTCATAGTGACAGATAAAAGTGAGATTTTTTTGTATGTACAGATGAAACTATAAAATTGTGATTAATAAACTTTAAAATGTAAGTATATAACTAAATTAAGTTTTTTTTACAGAAATAACTACATATAACTAAATTAATTATAAGTAATAAAATTCAACGTTAGGAAAGCATAATTCAAACTCTAAGAAAACATAGTGATAAAAAAGTAATTCAAACATACATCTTTCCTCTGATTCAAACTCTAAGAAAACATAAGAAAAAAGTATTCAATAGTATGTTTGGATAGCAAATGAGAGTTGATTCTGCAATAAAAAAAAGTAAAAATTGATTCTAGTTCATAAAATCATGGTGACACCATGAAAAAATTGAAACAACTATTTGTTGTTTCACTCCTACCATAATCAATTATGTTAGAACTAAATCTTAACCAAACATGTTGTCACTCTCTTCAACTTTATCCTTTTTACAAATAGGCATTTTAAACTTTACTTTTATTCCGATTAATCTTTAAACTTTATCTCTCTTGTTAATAGGTACCATAGACTTTATCCTTAAATTATGCATATATAATTCCTAAATATATAATTCAAAAGTGCTTAATTTTTTTGTCTATTTCAGATTCTCTAATCTGAAATAATAATTAGATCCAAAAAAAAGAAGCTAAGGATATTTTTGACCATTTGAGTTTTCTATGGGATGCAGGAAGCAATTGTCACCATGAGTAAATTCGTGCGCAGATAAACTTGTCAATCATGGATTCATGGTCTCGCACTTAACTCTTTCACTTGGTGGGATTCCATCTCCCTTTTGTATAGTTGACTATATGTACAACAGACTAGGTTGTCCTAGCTATAGATTTTGTCGATATCAGCTTTTTCCATGAATTTTGGTACAGTCCCCCATTTTCTTGTTTCATCTTTTTGGTTCACTAATATAATCTTAGCCAGCTGAGAATGGTAGAAGTAGTGGATGCCAACATAGTTGGGATGTACTCCTCTTCCACGAGACCATGACTGCAGCTGACTATTTATGGAAAAAAATTGCCACCATGAATATGTTTTATTTTATCCATAAACCGCAAACTTTCAAATTTGCTTTTTTAAGTCATTTTCGAGAGATGATAGCTGATTCTCAATTATTGGTTGAAGACGATAGTAATTTTGGGAGCTTGTAGTGTTTACTTGCTTGAGTAGTGCCCCATGTGCACAAGTGTGTACCTTTTGTTGTTTCTAAAAAACTGCCCAAGTAAGGAAGGAGTTCAGCTTACGCCACACTGGCAAATGGTCTTGAATTTTTTTTAATAATAAGGCCTTTAAGTAGTTGTGTCAATTCATCCACATTAACTTCGAAGGTACAACTTATAAAAAAGTTGCATTCTGTTTCTGTACTCGTTGTTTTGCAACCATTTTTTCGATAGAACTATGCTACTTTCATCTAAATTTTGTCCCCCTACGTGGAGCTTCATTATTTTATTCCAAGTGAAACATTTTTTCGATTTTTAAACGCTGGATACTAACCAAATCCAGAATACAGCCTCCAAGACAAAAGTCACCATAGCGTGGTCCTTATTCATCCAAGTAGTTTTAGTGCAATCTAACCAAACAAGATTTGTGCCTTAATCTATTTACAAGATACCTAAAGACCACAAGAAAGAAAGAAGAAAGAACTATGGAATATCAAATGCTACTTATTTCCTTTAAGCAACAGTTTCACAATCAACTGCAACCAATTACAGGCTCTACAGGCTAAATAACTTTCTTGGCACATCCACCTAACTTCCTCTTCACTTCTGATTACAGCTTTTAAGTTCCAAAACTTAAATCTACTCCTCTATTTAACCTAAACCAGAGTTAGTTCCCGATACAGGCCTCAACAATGGATGATTGGTAGTGGGCTGCACATTACTAGGGGCATTGAACATGGCAGTTGAAGAAGCTGATTGTGATTGTTGTATCATAGATAGGGGCAATCTTTGCCCCAACCCAAACATTGAAGGTCGTGGGGCAAAGGACATATGTGGATGAACTGGTTGGTTGTTGCCATAGCCTGAAATGCTGGGTTGTGAGGAAGAAGCAGAGATTATTTGTTGCCTATTGTTGCCATTACTAGCCATTGAAGTACCAACACCCGATGCATTCATTGTGGGTGTGGCTCCCACAGTTCCAAGACGTGCTGACATCATGCGGGACCGATCAGCAGCTATCCTTTGTTTTGTTCTCTCCAGTTGTTCACATTCTTTCATCAACAATGTTTCAATTTCTGCAAACTGTTTCAGCTTCAATTCCAATCTTTTCAGCTGTCAATAACAGCAAGCCACTAACACAAGTTAAACACATCAAAATACTAGCTCTGCACCTGATTTTGAGTAATCTCCAATTGCTTAATTTATTTTATTCTGTAGAAAAATGTTTAACTTTGTTTTTACAAATAAATGCATACCATCCAGATAGAAATGGACACAAGAAATAAACTATATTTGATATTTTAGTTTAATTAACTGGAATTGATGTCAAAAAACAACAGTGATACCTGATGATTAACTATATTAGCACATAACCTCTGAATTTCTCGTTCTTCGTGATCGGAAAATAATTTTGCTTTCATGGCTGCAGCAGAAAGGCCAGCTTTAGCCGCATCTTTAACTTTCTCAGCAGAGAGTGGGGTTGTCCTACCCTCATATATACCCCATGAACCATGTACCTTTGCCTTATCCTCTGAAATCAAAACAAGCATTTTTTATTAGAGGCTGGGGTAAGGTTGTATATCAGCAACATAAAAAAGCAGCAACCATATATGAAGATGAAGAAGAAAAAAAAATAATAAAAATATTATTTGATACAATTAGAAACTGACCATTATGATTTGAAACTGCTGTTTCTTGATGAGGGCCACCATCTCGATAATGTATGCTTTCTGAATTTGTCCTACATATGTGAAAAATATTAATTTTTAGTACAAAATTCATAAACTAGCAACTATAAAAAAACGACAGCTAAAGTTGAGATTAACTTTCCCACTCTATCCCCCAATCCATTCTATTATAGGAACAGGATAAAGACACAAACTAATGTTCTCTTTCCTTCTCTTTTTTTTTCTTTTGTGGGAGTTTCATGTAAGGTTCAGTTCCACTGTATAAGATTTTTTTTTAATAAATAAAAGAACAAGGGTAAGGCTACGAGCCCTGGTGCAGCGGTAAAGTTGTGCCTTGGTGACTTGTTGGTCATGGGTTCGAATCCGGAAACAGCCTCTTTGCATATGCAAAGGTAAGGCTGCGTACAACATCCCTCCCCCATACCTTCGCATAGCGAAGAGCCTCTGGGCAATGGGGTACGAAGTTTTTTTTTTAAATAAAAGAACAAATTAAAAAAAGGAGCACAAGCAGAAGATAGAATGTACAAAAACAATGAGGAACAACCACAGAGAAATCACTTCAATCTTCATCAAATAAAACTACAAGTGCTATGACAGGCATACTCACCTATTATCATGTCCTGGTGCTTCCAACTGTGACGTGCTGCCAGAATTATCCTCTGACAATACTGCTAACGCTGCATGGGCACAAGAAGCAGCTACTCTTGGTCCAACCGCAGAGGCTAAAAAGGCAACCTTTGGAATGCACCAACGAAAACCAAATGTGTAAGAATTTCATCAAAAGAACTGCAGAATATATAAAAGAGAGTTTAATTTGTTGTGAAACTGATACGGTATCTAGATACAATCTCTTGGTCAGCACATCACCCTTTTATGCTTTTGTTAGGAAAGTGTGGCAATCAATAAACTGGCTCCGTCAAAGAGAAGCAATGTAACTTGTAGAAACAAGTTTTTTTTTTATATTTTTTTTATAAATAAACATGAATAAATTAGTTAAGGACACAATGTTAGGTGCAGTACTATAACCACATCCTGGGCTGACACAATGTTAGGTGCAGTACTATAACCACATCCTGGGCTGACACATGTTTCTAAATTTCAATTGCATGTCATGATTTTAAAATAACTTAGGCATATCATTAGCAGTCACCCACCAAAGCCATAACAGGATTTCCAGAATTTGCAAAAGGAAGCCGGTGGTCAGAATCTCTGGTTTGATAGACAGGTCCTGTTACAGCATAGATACCAAATCAAAATCATATAACAGCAAGTTGATTTAAAAGCATAAGATATACCTGCAGTAACTCCATTTGAGTAGCAATGCAGTCTTCCACTATCATCTCTATTTATTGCATTGGATGACAAAGACAAACTTGGAACGTTAATATTTTCAAATTTTCCATCTTCCATGGGTAGACGGAGAAAATGAAGAATGCATTGTGCTTTTGACTTGGTACCAACATGCTCAGCTATTTCATTCCAATTCTCATTGTAAATCTCCATTGCTTCAAGAAGCAGCAAAGTTTCTTGATCAGTCCAATTATCCCCATCTAGTTCACCATAATCCCTTGTCGAATCCACCCTTACAAAATCTATACTTGAATGACCAATGACAAATCTCCCGTCATGAAAGCAATCAGTGCAGAGTAAAATATCAACCTGTAACAAGAGATGCTAATTACACATGATGAAAGGGGTGTTCAAAATTAATCAGCAGCCTACTTAGTTGAGACTAGGGTCATATAATGGGCCCATGGTTTACAAATTTAGTACAGCAAATCAGGTAAAGAAGCACTTAACATATAACATTAGTTTTGCTTAAAACTTTAAATAGTCAGCTTTAATCAAGCACACAGACTGTCACACACTCAAAACAGTAAACATTTCTCAGCTGTCAGATCACTCATTTTAATGGCTAAAAGACAGATGCTCCATTCCAGTCTCAATACAACTTAATTTCAAGAGACAACAGCAACAAATGTAATAGTGTATGAAGGGTCCCAAGATACAAGAATGAGAGAAGTTGAGGCAAAGCAGTTAAAGTAGTTATAGATTAGATATAATTTCTCTCTGACACATTCAAAATGATATTTCTCATCACTGGCCACTATATTGTCTTTCTTTCTCATTGTCTATTTACATTTTGTCTGTCCAACTCCTAATCTCTTTTAGGGCCCTAGTACACTACGTCTATCCAGAAGTGAATTCCAAAGAAAGAATGAAAATAGAATTCTCCAACAATTAATCTTGAAGCTGGCTGCCAACCAGTGTAAAGGGATACAAATATTTCTTGAGTAACATCCTTAAATCTTTGTTTCTACAAACATGAAATATCAATAAAAGCTCAACATATATCTTTTAATAAATCTCACCCAAAACAGAACAGGAAGCCTAGGAAAAAGTTGGTGAAGCAGTTTTTTATGTTGTTTGTTATTTATGTATGTATAATCCCATTTTAGGTCTGATTGGAGTTGGGTAATGGCCCTTTATTTGAATAGTGTGAATATTAATATTTTAACACTAGTTGATATTTGGCTAGTAAGCATCAACTTGTTACAAATAAGCACACTTAACAAATATAGAGGTACATGTAAACCACATAATGTAGAAGGCATTTCAAGAACAACAACCAAATACTTTTATATTACCAATCTAGGTCAAGTACTAATGTAGTAGTATAATTAGTACAAGCTCCACCAGATAACCCAATATACTACTAACATAATAATTAATAAGACTCCTAAGACAATAAAAACTCTAGTATTCCAATAAGTCTGCATGATGCATTTATCCTATCACCAAAAATAGTTTACATCAGTGATTTTCCCTGTAAATTTATTAATAAACTTCCACATAATTACAATGACAACAATCTAACCAATTTAGAATTTGCCTACTGACTACTTAGAGGTCCCTTTCATAATACTAAGCAAGCATGACAAACAAACAAACAGATTCAAGAGGTAGTAACAAATCATCAGTGTAGTATGTTTCCCTATACATGGCATCCTCGCAATACAGCAGTAGATGCATTCACAGATGACAAACAAAATTTCACTTGTTTTTTGTTTTATCTTTTGCTTTGTTTGTGTAATGAGCCTGAGTGAAGGGAGAAATTATTCAGAATGTCAGGTGAAATGCAACATTTAAAGAAATAGTCATGCACTGTCATGCATTCATAACACATTTTTGGGATTTTTATTTTTTATTATAGTAATCAGTTTTAAGGGCAGTGGAGGGGATATATATTTCTAGAAATGGAGAAACTAGACTTCGGTGCCATAAATAATCTTTCAACTGAAGAAGTTCATCGTCTCCAACAACTATATGCATTGAATGCTAAATGAGGGTAGCTCTCCATACTCATGCAAGGTGGTCATATGATGTTATTCAATAACTGAAGCCCTTCATATTCATACTTTCATCCAGACCATCATTATCCATATGATGAAAGCAATAGACAGCCATTGGACCATGATATAATAGTATTATATTAGAAACAAAAAAACCAGTGTACCTCCTTTTGAGACTGATAGTATACAACAGGAAGAGGACAAGAACAATAATTGCAATGATTCTCCGATAGATGCTCTCTTATTCTATCCTCCAGATCTAAGACATCGGCACTATGTGCAGTCAATGACGAATAAATTTCGTCTGCTTTCAGCTTACAGTTGGGCTTGTCAAATTTGATCAAACTGTCTATGGATTTCAAAGCCTCCGACGGCACACGGACCTCTCCACTCAGCTCATCCCTCAGGCAAGACACAGCATTGGGAGACTCATGACTTGGTATCCGAACACAGTAATTAATAATTCCCCAATGATCAAGGAACCTAACAATCCGAGTCAAATCTTCAACATTAACCCCAGCCAACAAACCCTGACAATCAGAAACCGTAATCCTCATCCCAGGGTCCTCCATGTGCAAAGCAACAATGCAGTTCCTACATTCCATGTACTTCTCCGGAGTATGATCCGGCGATTTCCCTGAAAAGAAATGTGGCACCACTTGCCTCTCCAACCTGTGCACCGTGGCAGGCGAAAACCAATCTGCTCACATAAACCCCAAACCAAAATCAAACATCAATTTCAAAGTGTCCAAACCTCAACCACAAAAATGAAGCCAAACAAACACAAGACCGAAACTCAATTGACCTGAATGCATTGGAACTACAAGAACCTTAGTTCCAAAGCGCTTAACAACGCCACGACCTTCCAAAATGGGAGGGGGAGTGATGACAAAAGAGGAATCACAGTCGAGAGCGAAGTTATCAGAGGGAACAGACGATAGCGCTTGAAGCTGGCCGTGAGACACGTTCTCGAGAATCGGAGCATCGAGGGCGCTTTGTGCCTTGTTGTCTCCGGACTCGAGGGCTCGCTCCAGAGCAACAATTGCGGTGACGGAGGAGTGAGGGCGGTTCACGGAGCGCTTAATCACCGCGGGGAACTGCGAAATCTGAACGCCGTGGTCAGAGAGAACCTCGGCCTCCACGTGCGGTTGCGAATTAGGGTGGTTGTGGTGCGTCTGATCCTCCGAATCGTAGTCGCGTTCGGCGTGGTCTTCCTCCGCCGCATTGGGGTTTTCTTCGTCGTCGTCCTCCTCCTCCTCGTGCTTCTGGTGGCGCCGGCTGATTTGCGAATCTCTCTTTCGCTTCCTCCATCTGGTTCGGTTCTCTGCGAAAAAAAACGAAAAGAGAAATTGAGAGAATATTTGTGACGAGACGACACGAGAAATCAAGCGTAGGGTTGGCATTGGGGGAGTGAGGGTTTTAGAGAGGAAGTGAAAGACTACCTGAAGGAGAAGCTGGCATGGCAAGAGGAGAGGGGTGGGTTTAAGGGAGTGTGAGAGAGAGAGAGAGAGAAATTTGAGTGTGGGGTCGTTGATTGGCGCAAAGGGTTGGGATTGTTGTTGGCAGAAATATTTTTGAGTTTGATTTGAGGATCGATCTCTCTCTCTCTTTCTCAGCTGGATGTGTGATGTGTGATGGGTGAGTGAGGCAAAAATGGTTGGCGTTTGGGGCAAAACAGTGTTGATGTGCGTTTTTGTGGCTGTTGCCGGAATCAGAATGGGAGCTGTAGGGTAGAATTCTGGGGGGTTTACTTCCTTCGCGCGTGGTCTTAACGTGCATTTCTTATTAGGCGGTGCTGCGCACGAATGGGTGGAGATGCTGTATTTGCGTTTGCTTTTAGTATCTCCGTCGCTTTTTAATGTTTTACTTATTCTACTAATAATCAATTTTGTTGTTTAATGGATAATTCACTAATAAATATGTGTCCGGAACATAAAATTTAATCACTCAAAGGATCTCTCAAATATAAAAATATAAAATTTAATCATTCAAAAAGATAAAAAGTACGATAAATATATTTTATTGACTTTCATCCATAACAGTTAATAATGATTTATGTGAGACACAGGAATAAATTTATCACTAAAATGATTATCAACATAACCATATTAATTAAATTTGACAAAAATATCATTTTTGAACCTATATGTCAATCAATTTTTATTGGAAAAAAATGTCAATATTTTTTTTACTTAAATGTCAATACGTTATATTGAACCAAAATGTCAACATTATTTGGATCAAAATGTCAATCATTCTTTGTTAAACTAATTTGTTAAATCCAAAATTTTGTTTCATTTAAGGATAAAATATAATTTTATGATAAATCTTTATCATTTTTATCGTTACAAACATAACATTACAATAATCACTTAAAAAAATATATTGGCAAACATAATTTAAAACAAATATAATAATAATGATAATAATATTGATTATCAACCATAATTTATCTGTCACAATAAAAGTTATCCAAAATAAACATTGTATCAATTTACCAAAATAAATATCGTAACAATGTATCAATCATTACAATTTTTTCAAATTATAATAATTAATCACAATCTACTATAAATAAAAGATAAATATATCTCATATTTCACTTCTTTGAATATTGGTTATTTTATTAACGGCGATGGACGGAAGTTAACGATCAAATATATTTGTTGCACTTTTTACATTTTCAATAATTATATTTTCATCTTTTAGGGATGAATTTGTTAGCGAATTACACATTCATAGAAAAAAATGACTATTTACCTTATTCATATTCCTAGAGAGTGATAAGACGAAAAGTTAATAAAATATTATATAACAAATATGTCTCCTCCTCTTTGTTTTCATCCTTTTTTTTTCTATTCCCTTCACCTACAACACACAAGTGAGTTTAAGGGTCAAGTTTAAGAGAGACTAGGAGAGAAGTGAGGCTTGAGAGTTGGAGGAAGATAGTGATGGCGACTAACAGTTATACAAGTAGTGATTAGTGGCGATGCAACTGACGGCGCCAGTGGTGATCGATTTTGAGATGGGAGAACAAGATAATCATGAAAACAAGGGTTTGTGAAAAGAGTATGTGACAAATATATATTTATGTTGACAATTAAAGATGACCATGTTGACAATCATTTCAGAGACAAATTCATCCATTTGTATCACACATGCTATTTTATTAAGGTGACATGCGAAAGTTAATGGTCGAATATATTTGTTGTATTTTTTACACTTTCAGGGATTAAAAATTATATTTTTATTTTTCATGGACGCATTTGTCAGCAAAATACACATTTAGAGACAAAAATAATTATTTATCCAATTAAATGTAGCAATATTCAAAGTTTATACGTTTGGATCAATTTGCGAGGTTTTGTAACTCAACTTAACTCTAGCATTGTTACTTTTGGTACTTATTGCGAAAAACGAAAACAAAAAATATTATTAAAAAACATCTATATTATATAAGATCAATTTTTATTTTCATATAGTTAAACTCATTATAAATTGATATTTTAAAATATATAAATATTTTTTTATCATATTATAAATGCAAAATTCATCATATTTGTTGATAATTAATAATGAAGTTTCTCTTCTCAATCACTTCAAACCTAAGACATTAAAAGATTGAGTATGGATTCACTTAAACTAACCAACAAAATGTTTGCATTATATTTTAGATTTATGGCAAATAATTTAATTTTTGTAATAATATTATTTTACTTATTAATAATTTTTAAAGAAAAATATAACCTTTAGCTTAGAATTAAAAATAAAAGATAGTGCATTAAATAGAATAAAAAATATGTAGTTTAAGATATGAGAAAAAAAAGTTGTACATTTCTCAATGTAAAAAAAACACTATCATTATTCAGGAACTAAAATACTAATTAGGTCAATATTTTATTACCAAGGCGAGGACTCCACCCATCAAGGCATACCACATCCTTTAGAAGCTGAAGCTTATCAAGCAATATGTTGGGTAGTTGATCTTGGTATTCATAATATCAAATTTGAGGTTGATTGCAAGTTAGTCGTTGATACTATAACTACCGGTGCAGCTGTTCATCAAATTTCCAAGTTTTATTGTCAAAATGTAGAAGTAAATTTTTTAAACTCAGTAGTAAATTCAGATAATTTATAAGTTAATTAGGATGGATGAATTATTATAAATATTTTAATATCATCTTTGATTCTCACGAGATAAAAATAAAGTTGGAGCATCAGATTTTTATGTTTATGCATCTAAATCCTTGATTGTATTTCATTATATATTTATCCTTTGATTATGAATTAAGTGATATAATTTTCTTCTAGTAAAAAAAAATAAAAATTCAATGACATCCCTCTCTTTGAAGTGAAATATTGACAAGGGTCCATTTTGATTCATTTATTTGTGATGATGATTATATCTATTAAATTACTTTTGATTATTCAATGAGATTCATATCATTTATATTTTCTAAAAAATAAATGTTTGTGTTAATATTTTTGCAAAGAATTAAATTTTCACTAATGTGTGATTGATTGGTCAAGCTAAAACTGATGATGATGTTTTGTCTTGTATAATTTTGTTTTTTCCTTTTCTTGGTTAATAAAAAAGTAGAAAATAAAAATAATGAAAAGAAAAAGAAATAATAATAAAAAATTCCTTGATGTGGGATAGATGAAAACAAGAGAGAGAATTATAAATGAATCATCCGTAGAGTTACTTGACAAATGAGCTAAGGAGAGTGGTTTTTATTTATTTATTTAAACTACTGATAAAAAAAACAATGTTTCATCATTCCCCGATCCGACCCGTTACGCTGTCCCTTCCTCCAGACCTGATATGGCCACATGAATGAAGTCGTTGCATTTGAGAACCATCATCCAGTTCCCGGCGATGACGAACAAGAGAAAAAGATCCCAGAAACATACCCCACCACCTCCTCCTCCCTCAACACCCCCAACTCCACAAACCCAAGCCCGCCACTCCCTCAACACCGCAAAAGCCCGGGCCTGGGCCCCTCTCAGCCTCACCCGCCACGAACTCTCCTTACCCCTCACCTTCCCCACGGGCCAAACCTTCCTCTGGAAAAACACCGCCCCTTCACAATACACCGGAGTCGTCGGGCCCCACCTCATTTCCCTCAAGCACCTCCAAAACGGCGACGTTTCCTACTGCCTCCACTCCCCCTCCCACTCCGACACCGCCGAAACTGCCCTGCTTGACTTCCTAAATGCCACCGTTTCGCTCGCCGACTTATGGAAGACGTTTTCCGCTTCCGACGCAAGGTTCGCCGAGCTCGCGCACCACTTAAGCGGCGCCCGAGTCCTCCGGCAAGACCCTTTCGAGTGTTTGATTCAGTTTCTGTGCTCTTCTAATAACAACATCGGAAGAATCACGAAAATGGTGAATTACGTGTCCTCCCTGGGAACTCACGTGGGAGACGTTGGAGAGTTTCAGTTCCACGCTTTCCCTTCTTTGGAACAACTTTCCTCCGTCTCAGAGCAACAACTCAGAGACGCCGGTTTCGGTTACAGGTGAGGTAAACATAACTACTACGATGTGTGTTTTGATTATTCAATTTGTGATTGTGACTGTGATTGGTCTGTTACTAGGGCTAAATATATAATTGGTACGATTAATGCATTGAAATCAAAACCCGGTGGAGGCGAAGAATGGCTTCGTTCTCTTCGTAAGATGGAGCTTCGAGATGTTATATCTGCACTTTGTACGTTACCCGGTGTGGGTCCTAAAGTGGCTGCTTGCATTGCTCTCTTTTCGCTTGATCAGCACCATGCTGTTCCTGTTGACACACACGTGTGGCGGGTAAGCTTACAAAAAGTTGTTATTTATTCTTTACTGATTGATTGATTATTGCATATTGTAGAATGTTATGATTGAGTGTTAATTTGGATGTTTCTTTTTTAAACTTGGGTAAGATTGCCACCAAGTATCTCTTACCTGAGCTTGCAGGTTCCCAGTTGACACCCAAGCTCTGCGATCGTGTTGCAGAGGCGTTTGTAACCAAATATGGTAAATATGCTGGCTGGGCGCAGACTCTATTGTTCATAGCTGAATTACCCTCACAAAAAGCCCTCCTACCTTCACATTTGTTGACTGTTAAACAACGCAATGCTGCAAAGATAGAAGGCAGCGAAGAAGAAGTTGGTAAGAAAAGCAACTTCAATCTTTCGATCTTGACATTATAAATTACGGATTAGAGCAACTTTCAGGCAGATATTTACTAACTTTTCTTTTTTCAACTAGATTGAGATCTACAGTTGGTGTGGTTCTCATGATATAAATGGACAAGATGTAGGTGTGACATGCTGTTGCCAAGAATTCATTAAGTAGAACATGGTGATATCACGCTGGTTATTCTATTACTCGCACTGTTGATTGCTCTTCATTTGGCTTTTATTTTTGTTCTCTGCATTTTATTAGCTTTGATTAATCTATTGTAAGTTGTAACCAATAGTTTACAGCTTTCTTCTTCATTAGAAAAGAAAAAGAAAAGAAAGATGTATTTTTCCCCATGTTATTTGACTTGGAGTTTTACTTTCCCTGTAAATAATTACTTCACCTAATTTGTTATTTACTTTTTAGCTCCTGCTGATAAAAGTACTTATCTTTTGCTCATTTGGTTCTTATTATATGTGTAATGATCACATTATCTGTTTGAACATGTTCTTTTTTTTTGTTTAATGAAATATTGATGTGTAAATATGCACTTCCTCAAGTGAAATGGTAATTTTGAGTTTTTGACACTTCCCTTAATGCTTTTACTATAAATTGTTGCATGCATGGTATTAAATGGTAGCAACCTATTTTTTTTGTTAGTTTTTAAGAGCTATGCCGGAAGTTACTTTGTGAAGGGGTAATATTCACACGGGCATTGGTATTGAAAATTAATATGATTTGTTGAGTTCTTCATTGCAACTTTCTTTGTGTATATACTATTACTTTGTGTTACTTTTTTTCCTTTAGCTCATAACTTGCGCTCCTTTGAATTGTACTGTTGCCACTAGTGCTTCTACTTTCATAATTGAAATCCTGGATAAATGAACTTTCTCCTGTGCACTTCTAATTGATTATATTTGCCTGATGATCTAATACTAACATAGGAATCTTATGTAAAACCCCAACATCTAGGAATGGCGTTATGTAATCCATGTAGCCGACTTCACCTAGTGGGATAAGACTTTGTTGGTGTTTATTTATTGTCCCCTCATAACTTACACTCCTTCAAATATTACTGTCAAATCCTGTCTTTCCTCCTTCATAATTGGAATCCTAATTGAGTGACTTTCTCCCATGCACTTCATGCTAAATAATATTCGTGAAGCTTTAGTTTTTAACTGTGTTGAATGGCATTGTGTGACCCATATATGAAACCTCACCTAGTAAGATAAGGTTTGTCGTTGTTGTACGATCAAATGCTATATATTATTATAAGGTTCCAAGTAGGTTTTAGGAACTGGGGTATGTTACTTGAATAAATATGTTCTGTTGTAAGAAAAAATTCTTCATGTGCATGTAGGAGAGTAATTAAATTATTAGGTACGTTGGCAGTGTAAATCAGAATTTGAAGGTATGAAGAAAATAAAGAATTAAGTATTCAAACACAAGTCTGTTATTTTAGTTTGAAAAAGTTTTGTACTATAAGGAAATGATCGTTTAGGACGCCTAAAAGTTACAGAAAGCCTCAAGTTCTATTTGTTTGTTCTTGTTTATATTGTGTAATTTGTATTACCAGTTTAATGATGACAAGTATCATCTGCCAAGAGAATGGATTCTTGTTGACAAGGACAATCAATGAAGATATTGAAAATTCCTCACAATTTTGGAGATGTCTAAATATGTATCTAGGGGAAGGAGAATGAGATACAGGGCCATGCTAACGTATTTCTCCTTTAGCTATACATCTGGGATCTCTGCATCCACGTAATAAGATAGAGCATTATTGTTTACTCATGATGTGTGATCTTTCACTGCGATGTGATGTAAACTGTGTCTAGAGTGATCCCTAATGGGTTCCCAGTTTCTTCTTCTAGTAGAACTAGTAGGTTCCCAGTAGATTTTAGGAGGGAGCGGGGTATGTGATACCTGAATAAAAATGTTCAATTGTAAGTAAATAAATGCTTGACATGCAGACAGGAAACAATTGTCGGGTAAATAAGCAGTGTAAAATCTGAATTTCTAAGCCAGAAGAAAATATCTATTACTTTTGTTTGAAAAATAAAAAATTAAAAGAATGTTTAGCAAAAGAAATTATCTTTTATTTTTCACAAATATGGTTTCCCATTATGAAAGTGGCTACACAATTATATAAAAAGTGTGTTTATTTTTCTATTTAATTGAATATGGTAGAGGCAAATACCATTTCTGTGATGGAGTTCCCTGTGGTGTGTGGAAAGATACCCAATATCGACCGATACCTTGACCATTAATCCAAGTATATCCCTTTCCCATAGAACCAAGGTTAAGCACTACAGGATCGTTGCCCACTGGTGCATCAAATGTGGTCTGTCAATAAGTTTAGGTAAAATATTAGTGCACCGTTAAAACAATATTGTATATAAATGGTGAGCAGTTGTGAGGGTAAAGTGATTTCAATCCATAATAAAGGGTAGTGACAAACTCGAGCATAAAGGCCTTTCAACAAGTTTGGTTGGATTTCCCTCAATATCCATGTTCGGTTGAGGAAAAAATGGAACAACAAATTTAAAAGATGATAATTGATAATATATATACCTTATACCATGTGAGTGGCTTAGTGGAGCTTTGGAAACTTTCCCACTGAACTTTACTTGATCCACTAGCTGTGTAGATTTGCAATTTTTCTCCTAACAACCCAATCTTCATGCAAAAATTCAACATTAGCATGCAATATACAAAGTTTATTTTAAATGGTTATCAATCAGAGTTGATGGTTCAAGCACACATTTCTTATAATTTGAAATTTTAAGCAGTTGGTAATGATAGTATATAGGGGTAGATTGAATAGAAATTTGTTCAGAAGAGTGAACATTGTAGGAAAAGCAATGTATGTTAACTAAATCCTGAGAACTACATTTATGTCAATAAAATTTATGATAGAAGAAACATGATTAATAATTGAGGTCTCATTGCAGTCTACTAAGTCAGCATTTCAGTATTTAGAGATAATCACCTGGTATCCCCATGCTTGATTAGTGAAATCTCTGCCTTGAACTTTCAGACTACGCAAACCAGCAACTCTGCGCTCTAGATATGCTCCCGAGTTCTTCATGCAGAAATAAATATACATGAAGATTATTTCAATATGTTATTTTTAAGCGGTTTCATTTACTTGATGATGAATAAAAAAGAAGTCATAACAATTGAGACAATTACCGGCAATCCAACTGTTGCACTAAGGAAAGAAATATTGTTCATCCCGTTTATAAGATTGAGTTTGTTCTCCATGACAAAGGATAAATTTTTGTGACTTCCATGTATAGAACCTAAAGTTAGCATCTCAACTTGTATTAATGCATTGAAGATAAAAGAAAAAAATGTGCATTATAAAGAGATATTTGGGTAATAATCATGTCTATAACCATATGGATACAGTTACTTCTATCCAAAAAAGATGTTTTCCTTCTATCCTAAAACATGGGATCCTCAGGGTTGAGGTTTAGAGCTTGCCTACTAAATTTCCATTGACGAATGCATGCAAAACATGTCCGTGGCTGTATGCACTAAGAATGGATTGAGCATTGGGAGAGTTGTCATAAAGCCTGCATGAACAAGATGTCAACAAGAATCTCAGTAAAGAGTAATGATGGTATAGCAAGCATCTTTAAATGCAGCTGGCATAAGTATGTATGTTGCCATTTTACCTGAATGTGTACCACAAATAGTCAGATGTATCTTTTGTTGTGCTGATTTGATCTAATAGTGTATTTGCTCTTAATGAAGTATCGCCAAAGCTGGGGATGGCTTCTTTGTACACTTTCCATGTTTCAGCTGAATTGAACTCTAACTGCGATTTCATTGCTCTGGCATTTTGAATGCTTACCTACAAAGTGCATAAAATATGAATTGCCTTTTACTAGCACCATTTTATTTATATAACGTTAATACAAAGAATAATGATCAAAGGATGATAGCAAAAAGAAGAAACTGCCCAGTAGATGTTGTCTTAAAATAAATGACAGTATATATATTGAGCGTTTGATTTTTACCTTGGCTGTGTTGAAGGCTACATTCTTGCAGTCTGGTAGAATACTGATTGAATTGGGAGGTAATTGATATGGAATATTTTGAAATTGGATTGTGACACTCTGATCTTCAGTATTTTCCAGGAAGGCAGCACATTCTATTGAGCTCCTTTTGAAAACATAAGCCTGAGAAAGAGTGATGGATTTTGTTTAGAAGATCCATCTTTTGGAGTGTTTTATAAATTTGTAGTTTGCGATTCAAATACTAGTACGGACTGCACGGTTATTCACCTAGTGCTCGATTCCCTTTTTTATGCCAGTTAAAAAGAAGATAACAATTGAGGAAAATAACTAGACGTTCTGTTTAGTTTTCTTACGTTTTGTTGTGTGCCCAAGCTGAAGCTAGTTTGAGTTCCATGAAGTATAGAATTTGAACATGACTTGATTGCTGCATGAAGCTCCTTAAGATGGCCCCATTTTGGTTCCCTAACCAAACCTGCTTAACTTAGCATAGTCAATCACGTAGTGATTCAATATCTACAATTTTACTTACATGGAGAAAGGAAAGGAACGTACCATATTCATCCAGTGGAGCTTCGTCATAATATGCCGTTATTACGAAAGCAGAGGCTATTCTGTCAAAATTGGTTCCTCCATGGTACTGCAACAAATCCATCATGATACTTAAAAGACAATAATGTCTTAAATGCTGGGAATAAAGAGAAGGAAAAGACAAGAGAAACGGTTACAGAAAGGTGGTGGGCAGTGATGATACCATATAGTAATTGACATAGCTTCCTCTCTTTGCAATGAACAAGGCAACATTATATGCAATGTCTTCAGCAGATCTTATGTACGGCACTTCACCAAAGACTTGGTAACTACAATTTTTAAGGTGAAAGGAATGGCATTAGTCTTCTGAAACGCTTTGATTACCACACTTTTAAGAAAAATGGTTTGTAAATTGTAATGCAGAATTTCACAAGAACGTACAAACTTGTCCAATTCTCTGTCCATAGTGAAGGCTTGTTAGGCGAGTTAGGCCCCTTGAAAGTTTTTCCGCACTGCATGCCATTGCATGTGTTGATCTGCAGATTACATGACTTCATTTAGAGATGTCATAATATAATGAGCGCTGCTTACGAAATTATTAAGCATGAACAAGGCACGAAATGATGTGTTCACATTTTATTGGATAAATTGAAGTTCAAAAAAATGAGAAATTAAAGGTAAATTTGACGGAATTCACATGATAAGTTATCAACTTATCATAAACCGTTTTCGTCACATTCGTGCGGAAGTTGTTCGTACTATTAAGTATTTCCCTAATATAATAACTAATCCATGGAAAGTAAAATAATTCTTAGAGACTAACCACCGGATCAGGAGCATTATCTTGCTTGCACATTACCCAAGGCACACCAGTTTGGAGTCCCACGGCCATTTGGGCAGCCCAACGAATATAGGACAATCCTTTCTCGTGAAACGCCCCTTCAACGTTCCCATATTCGTTCTCAATCTACATTGACCATAAAACATTTATAATTTATAAATACAAATAAAAAAAAACTGAGTGATATATAATTGACAAGTCTTTGTTGTTGGTTTGAAGTTTAAACCTGCGATAGTATGATTGGTCCTCCTTGTGAAGCAAAAAGATTGGCTGATTTCATCAAGTTGACTATTTTTGCAGAGAACTTTTGCATGTGAAACTGCCATTAATGAATAATCCGTTAATACCAAATTTGAGTGAAAAGTATAGCTGAGAGTAAATTGTGTTAAGTTCTAAGGAGACATGACCCAAATACTTAATAATTTTTAGAGCAAGTTGGATAAAGCAACTAGAGACAGATGAACTACCACGCTTACGTAGTTCAAATTACAGCGATAGAAGGGTCACAAAAACTAGAGTTGATACCTTGAATTGCTCATTGTCAGATCTGAATACAATACCCGGAATATCATGTAACCATAACGGTAGACCCCTGCACCAACAAAAACCGCGAGTCAGTTTCTTCTATTACGTAACCAATTATCATATTATTTAGTATCATCAAAGTTCCCAAAAGCAACTTAAATGAAAGCAAAATATGAATATGTTTTAATTCATAGCATGATAGCAATTCCTTTGTGTTGGAAAATTCGTTAGCATAAGTAACAATAGCAGGAAAGGGGGACTTACCCATAAGTGCATTCACTCTCAATGTATGGTCCAATTCGGAGGGTTACATATAAACCTTGTGCTTGAATTTCCTTAATGAATCTCACTATATTACGCATTCCTCTAAAGTCATACTACAAACCAAGTAAAAAAAATCACCAACATTATTCAGCTTGCAAGCAATGAGCTTAAAAAGAAAATACAGGGGAAATGACAACTTGAAGATTAATGTAGACGAGTTTGAGTTTGATCACCTGGCCTTGTTGAGGTTCGTGAAGGTTCCAAAATACATAAGTTTGTATGACATCTAATCCACCTTCCTTAGCTTTGGCAATTAAATTAGGCCACATCTGTTAATTAAGAACAAATTGCAATTCACTATTTAGAGATGTGTCTTTCTTCATATTGCTCTTGCTTACCCCTTCAAGCACACAACTGCTCAATACCAACATTCCTGGCTTCATTTGAATCTAGTTGGTTTTAAATTTGACTAAATTACTATGTGAGCTTCTGTATTATACATTAATATTAATATAATGTTTTTTAATGTTCAAATGTAGACACTTTTATTCCGTTCATTAAAAAAAGTTATAATTAATGTCGTTTATGTTCTCATCATTCCTAATAGATTCATACTTGAGCTGTTAACTATTTGATGTTTTGTACTCAAATGTCATTGTTTAACCTTTTTAACACATTTGTGTGTTTAGTACTATACTCTTTGATAATTTAATTCAACTTGCATTAAATGATTGCCCCCCGGGTGTCAATAAATAAAGCTAATTCGTAAAATTTGGTTACAAAGTATACATGAATGAATATAATGGCTCAATTAATGAACAATTATTTTTTTCACGTGAAAATTAACGAGTATGTTAGAACAACATTATAAGCTAGCTATGGTCGACCCAAGAAAAGAATTTTTTTTTTTAGTGAATTCCAAGAAAAGCTAATTATTTGATTTTATGAATTTATATTTATAATAATCAATATATAATAAAATATAAAATATAAAATATAACGAGATTCTACATAGTATTCTCATTTTTATAATAATAATTTCGTTGGTATTAGTATTGGACCCAATAAGAGAATTTGAGAATCTGCATACAAGTTTGCTACACATTAGGTGTCAAGAATTAACAAACTTAAAAATTTAAGCACGTATTTTTTTTAATTATATCACTATATAATATGCTTTTCCTCGTAAAAGTTCTTTTAGTTTAAAGCACGGATAATACACAAAGATCACTTATCTTAAACTTAATTTCAACTTTTTCCCTAAAAATAATGAGACAATTAATAATGATCTAACTCTATATTATTTTATCATAAAAATTTCTAACATTATGCTATGAACCAATAATTTTAAAAACTTAAATTGTTTATAGAGGACACAAATGATTTCATTTTTAAAAAAAATTACGTTTCTAACACGAGTTCTTGTAACGTGATTTACCTAAGTTTTGAACCTCCTCTGATCCATTAAGCATAATAAATATGTGAATTATTTTAATATTTTAAAAGTTATATATCATTATTATCTTTAACATCTTAGCAGTAGGCACCATCCTAAACTACCATAAAAGTTTGCTACAAATTAGGTGTCACGAATTAACAAACTAAAAAAAATTAAGCATGTATTTTTTATTAAGTTTAACTCTATATAATATGCTTTTCCACACAAGAGTTCTTTTAGTTTAAAACACGGATAATACACAAAATCACTTATCCAAAACTTAAATTCAAGTTTTTGCCCCTAAAAATAAAGAGACAGTTAATAATGATCTAACTCTAGATTATTTGATCATGAAAGTTCTAAAATTTTACTATGAACCAATAATTTCATAAGCTTAATTGTTTATCGAGGACACAAATGATTCGTTTTTTTTATATTTTAAAACTACAACTCTAACACAAGTCCTTGTAACGTGACTTACCTAAGTTTTGAACCTTATTATCAATCCATCAAGCATAATAAATATGTGAATTATTTAATATTATAAAAAGTATATATTATTATCTCTAACAGCTAGGCATTATCCCAAACTATCATTTTTTTATAGGCAAAATATTTTTAATTAATGCAATCTGTATCACAAGAAGTGTCACACAACTGTAAGACAGTGCAATTGCCAATCAGCCAAGCACTGATTGCCACACAAACTAGCTATCATATCCCGTCTTAGTTTCCCTTTCAACATTATGTGAGAGTTAAGACATTCTTCAACTTTGAATATTTATTTCGTTAGGTTTGAAGAAATACTCGCTGCATAGTTGTGATTTTCTAAAAGTTAACCTTCGACGATAATATGTGAGTTGCTTTAATACATGTCCATACCAGTCATAGGTTATTTTAATATCGATAAAATAAAATAATAATTTTATAAATTTAACATTTTTATCATTAATTTATTTATAAATTATAGATTTTATTGTTTGTTATTATATTATAAGAGATAAAAGTGAAAAAATAATTAATATTATATTAAAAAATTAAAATAATAATTATTTTGAAACTTATTGTTTTTTTACATGATAATTATTATGACATGTAAGGTGTATAGATTTGATTTATATGAGATAAAAAAATGAATTTACTAAAATTCTTAATCATTATTGAAATTCAGGAAGTGTTTATTCCACAAAATCTTGTTGGATTTTTTATATTTATGAGGGATAATACTCAAATTTTAACTTAAAGATATTTATAAAATAAATGTCATTAATAATGTTATATTAGCAGGAAGATCAATCAAATTTGTGTATTTTATTGTGCTTACATTCGAGTCTAGAAGAGTACTACTCTTTGGTTCAATTCCTCTAATTAGAGAGTTTTGCCCCGAGTGCTTTAGCCCACTAAACAAAAAGTATATATAATTGACTCCAAAGGAGTCTAGAGGACAACTAAGTTAGATTCAGTGTGAAAAAAAAGCCCAATCCTACCGGCTTGACTCCAATGAGATCCGATCCTTGAATAAAAAACTAAAGGAGATCGAGTCAAACCTCAAGAATGGAGTGAAAGATCGGAGTTTCTTAAAGAAATTGTGTAAGTCCCAAAACACATAATAGTCAAACTATATATCATTAAAAAGAACAAACTAAAGCGAGAACGATCTATCTCTCAAGGAGTCAAGGGTCTCCCTAATTAATCCCCATGTGAACTGATACCTACACTGCTACACATAACATAAACTGATGCCATTAAAAGTACAAAAAATGATTACGTAGTTAAACAAAGCACGAAGAATTCATGTCCATGGTTCATAAAATAGAATTAGAAGACCGTGCAAGTTGCTTGTATTATTTATAATTTATAACACTAAACAGAAACAGCTTGTCTTGCTAGATCATGTCAATCTTGATTCTTTTACATCTATTTTTGAAGAATGATATTTGCACACTCTATCATTTATACACGTAACTGATATCCATAGTTTTTCTTTTTCTATTTTCACTCTATCACATTATATATAACTTATCGTATTTATATCTATATTTTTATTTTATTTTCCTCTCTTGACGGCTGTTGAATAACTTGTTGGGATGTCAAATAACAAATTAGGTTAATTTTTGTTAATTTTGTATAGCCATTAATAACTTTTTATTACTCCTCTTTTCTCTCTCCACCCATGAAATTATTTGAAATTCTATAAGGAGGGTAAAAAAGTGTAAAACAAAAACAACGTGAACAACCATAGCTGCTGCAAGAGTATTCCGAATAATGGAGCACTGTTTGATATTTCTTACCTAACAAAGACAACGAAAACCAAATGACTCCCTCGTCTGTTTATATGTTTCTAACATTTATCATCTTTTTGTCCTCAACCCCAGAAACATATATACAATATGAACTTTAGTAGCCAAAAAAAGGAAAATCATAATTAACAAATAAGTGTGAACTTATGGCAAAGACATAAATTATATAAGATCAAGAAAAGAAAAGAACAAAAAGTAAGGGTACCTGAGGTGTGCTACGAGGATAATGAATTGAACCGGAGAAAAGAATTTTATGTTGGCCATCAATGATTAAAGATCTTCCGTCGTAGGTGACATTGCCACCATAGACGGTGGTACCAATAAACACCGTTGAAATGAAAGCAAAGGAAAAACACCACCACACTTTCATCACCATTTCACCTCCCTGCAGTTTTAACTTTTTGGAAGCGGGTGCGTTTCTATCGTATGGAGACTATAGCTTCCTTTCAGACTCTTTAATATATATATATATATATGTGTGTTTTTGGAATTGTAATAGTGGTCTCTATATTTATATTGACTAATGACTAGGTTAGGCGAGTAGCTACAAGTGAAAGTGATTCATATAAATTATATGGAATTAAAATAGTAACTATCTATATACAAATTGCAAGGGAATTAAATGATATATATATATATATATATATATATATATATATATAAGATATATATATCTTTTTTCGTATGCAATATTTTTAAAAATTCTTAAAATAAAATGAAATTTTTATTGTTAGTAGTTGATTTTCGCAGAGTAATTATCTTTCCTGTTAACAGAAAGGAAGGTGATCAATCATAATGCATTTTTATGAAAAAATGGTTGTTGTAGCTTGGCTGCTTTAGTAACCGAAAGAGTCAGAAAAAGTTGTTAGTTATCCTGGATAAGTAACTTCATTTTTAGTGCCACTATGTTTATATTTTCTATATTAATTGCGTCAGAAAAAAGCAAGGCCATAGGTATCTAAAACCGTGATTCATTTTATCGTTTGGCAAGGGAGAAAGTGAGAGAAAAAATAAATATTATTTATAAAATACTTTTTTGTTTGATTGAAGAAAAAATTTAACTTTTAAAAATAAAATTTTCTTTTCTTTCATTTTTTTCCAAGCAACCAAACGGACCATAAAAGAAATTCAGCTTATAACTTAATATTGTATGAAATCTTCCTCAACTTATTTCTTTCAAGACAAAAAAACAGTATCAAACTCATTATGGATGAATAAATTAATATTGTATGAATCTTGATATATAAAAGTTAATTGGTGAAAGAATGGGATTTTGAAATATGAATATATAGAAAGGGATCAATAAAGTAGGACCTTTGTAAAAAAAAAAAAAAAAGAGGCAATAATTACTAATCAATTATTAACATTTTAACCCTTTTTTTTTCTTATTTTATATAGTAGGGGAATAACATTGCATTATGAACTCGGAAAAAAAGAAAAACGGATTGCATTATGTCACGTTGATTGTTGAGGGAAGAAATGAGAATGAGTTGTCATAATAACTGTTCTTTGTACACTAGTGGTACAACACGACTAATAAGTAGACTTGATAATCAGATGTCCAACCTTAAAATTAGTTGTTTTGAATTATAAGCTCGTTTGCTTTTATAACAATTTTAATGAGTATATTCTTTTAAACTAAGTATCATTATCTCACTCAACCAAAAAAGTTATATATGATGGGACAAATGTATTATCCGCTGCATAAATAGTTTGAAAGATAGTTTTTGAGGAGTTAGCTAGCTAGGGATTAGCGTGCAAATATTAATTTCCTTTTTTAATACCTGTGTGATGGTTTTAAAATGGAAAATATTTCTTAGTATGAAAAAAGTTATACAAAAGTAACACGAAAATTAATTACTTATCCAAATTTTCATCCAATCATTTTACATATTTTCACCCACTCATAGTCATCAAGTCCCTAATTAACTCTTGCATTTTCATTACTATTTATATACCCAAAACAATACATACCAAATAGTTGCACTCTTTAACAATACATACCAATTGAGATCGATCTCAATTGTTGGTTTAATTTTAGATCGAAGGTGTTGTTTAATTGAATGATGAATTAGATCACCAAATGCACACCAATACTGCCCCCTTTTTTTTTAGAAGAACCAATACTGCACCTATTCTATGCAGCAGCAACACAATAATAATATTCAACAGATGAAAGAAAGGATAAAAAAAGATGCTGCAACGTTAAAAGCTATAGGTAGATTCGCATGAAGCTAGATAGTGGGAAATGGTGACAACTGTCACGTGACAAAATAGCGATTGCGAGCACTGCATATATATTTGATCCCCACAAGAATTTCATATCTTGGGTTCTCTCTGGCTTTACGAAAATGCCATTTCTTTTTCTGTTGCCTTGCATTAAAGGGCAAAATCTTTGTTGTAGTGTTTTTCTGAACTACAAAAACCAGTTGTATTATTCCATTTTCATTGGTTTTCTACACCGAGGAAGTTACTCTACTCTAATGCACATTGCGTTTGATTTGAGGAAAAATGAAAAAGAGAACAAATAAAAGGAACGTTTCTTTAATTTTAGTATCTTGTATGATGTGCTCTTTAATTTTAATTTGATTAGGTTTTTACTTTTTGTTTTAAAAAATATTTTATAAAACAATTTACAGAAATTGATTTATAGTAAATAGAAACGAGAGAGAAAGCCATAAAATTGAAAGTAACAATGTGAGTGTTAAAAAAATTTAAAATAAAACTAAAAAATATGTTTTTTTTGTTGTTGTTGTTAAAAGCAAGATCTTTTTATTGAAAGAGTCTTTTGTGAGTGAGAGAGTGTTTATCATTTCTTCTAAATCTTAAATAAAAAACTCAAGTTTATAGGTTGATACAGTAGTCAAACAAATATTTTAAATTTGTCCAAAAAAAATTTGTAATATTTATTTATAATAATAAATATTTTTCAAACATTTCCATTAACTTAATTTTAATTAAAATATATTTACAAAACTGAAATCGTCCAAAATTAAGATAATAAATACTCATCCTAATTCACACTTTCTCTGGTCTCATATAGAAAAAGAAAAAAAATACATTTTTTATTATTTTAAATATAAGAAAATTTCAACTAATTTTATTTCATTTAATGTTATTATTTCTAAAATATCTTTATTTAATTGAGGTTTTAATTTCAATAATTTCTTTTTATTTCTTATATCAAGTTTCAATGAACAAATTTAAAAAATAATTAATTTTTAAAAGAAATTGATGTAACTAAATGTAATTAATTAACTTTCGGGTTAGCATGAATAAATTTTTTTTCCTTATACCCTGTAGTAAATGCTCACTCAAATGCACTTTCATTTACCCTTTTAACCTCCAGGCCTTCAGGCAGAGGACACTTAAGTATTATGAAAAGTTACACTGTACAATAAAAAAGTAGAAACAACAAACTTTATTATACACATCGATATATCATATACAGGATCCATGAGTTAACCTATATCGGGTTCGAAATTGAAAGCACCTCCTGAAACATCTCCAGCATTAGCTCCCTATCTGCATGCTGGAAAAAATTATTTATTTCATCTTTAATATCATGTATCTTACCAAATTGAAATAAGAACACCAAACATCCTTTCTTTAACTTGTGCAATTGATAAAGCCAAGCCTCATTTAGCATCTCAAGAACATTTCCTGTGCTGAGATCTTCCAGGAGGCTTTCCTCACAGATGTCTTTGAGACTTCCAATGTCATATTTATTAGCAGCTCCAAGCAATGCAAGCCGGTGTTTCCAGAAATCTTCTTGCTTGATTGCTCCATACAAGTAACTTAGAAGAGCCGTGCAGGACTCGAGTGACATGTCTTCTATATGGATCGTGGAGGACTCTTTTTCCTTCAGGTTGTGATGAAACATGCTCTGGAACACTGGGGAACTTGCTGAGAGAACTGCCTTATGAGCTCTCAACGTGCTTCCATCGGCTGTCATGATAGTTAGGTCAGCATGTATAGCCTCATCAAGCATACGAGAGAGGCAACGAAGAATGCTACTTTGAAATGCAATGGATTGAGAATTTCCATCAGATGGCCATACAGGACTAGTTTCTCCACCCTGAGTTCAAAAGAAAAAGATCATAGGTTAAGCAGCAAAAATCTGAAACTAGTTTAGAGGTCTGGGGATGATTCAGTCTATGGATAGTGCAATACGCTAAGCAAGTAACTCGAACCAACTTCATGGGTTGGTATCATCTGCAATAATAATCACCATAGTTTATACTTATAGAGGAGTGCTAACAACAAACCTTCTAATACATTTCTTTTAATACAATATCAATTATTAATTAAAATTTGTTAAAAATTAAAAAGTAAAAAGTGATTTAATGAAAGAGTGTGCTTAAAAGAATGTGTTAAAAAGTGTGCTGATAAACAGTTATATGGTTAGAGGAAAACTAGTATATTGCTCGAGAAAATATATAACCATTTAGCACATCAATATAATATAATAATAAAATAAAATCATGTATAGGAACTCACATTAGGAGGGCATATCTTTAGGTCTAGAAACTCAACATCAATGATGAAGCGACCAACAAAAGTTGTATCCACAGGCCAGACAAAGTCGTCATGTGTCCTAAGCAGCTTTTCTTGAACTGCAGAATTACAAGCAAAAGGAAATGAAGTTGCTACCTGGGTCAACATTCCACTATATAATCTTGAAACTGCTATACCTATAGGTAATTGCAATTTCAAACTCCTTTTTTTCCAATTTGTGTTGCAAAATGCAAATTGCAATATGCAATTATCCCTATTTCTTCTTGGCAAACAAGGAGGTGAAGACAAGGAAGACCTATCGTCGGGCTCAGAACTTCAGGTGTAAATGAAAAAAAAAAGGCCTTATTGATCAAATAAACAGATTCGGAAATACGGGTTGACTCGAATTAAGGGGCCAGGCAAGATTGGCGTAAAATTTTCAGTAGATTTGTTAAATGTGTGAAAAAAAACCTGCATAGTTAGGTTGAAACTTCTCAAATTTGTAAAATCAATTTGTAACTATATTCTGCAGATCCTGCAACTTATGATAATTGGTAACCATAATTTTGAAGTCCCAAGTCAATGGTGTTGGTACTGATGGTAAAATCATAATTAGCCTTCCTTACTGAACTAATCTGGCCCTGATGGCTAAATCATAATTTGTCGAATAACTTAAGCAATTTATCTTTCTTAGAAGTAACCAGAGGACTATTTACCCATTTACCACTAATTCTGACTCACCCTTCAATTTTTGGGATGCATTCCCCAATAGCAGTCAGCCAATCACACAGCAGTGAATGAAAGTGATTTCCCTAATTTCATGCAATAGCCAATCCTTCACCAATGACCAAACCATTCCCCCCCCCCCCCACAGGAAAAACACATAATTTGACTTAAAAAAAAAAAAGGAATAGAACTTTACCACTGTGCTTAAAAAAAGTTAATCCTTTTCTCCCATGTTTTACAAATAAAATGAACATAACAAACACATGAGCTACATAAAGAAAACATAATATAAAAAGATGATAACAAATAACTAAGGTTTGATAAGAGGCAATTAATTAATAAGAAAGAAGAAGGTTGATGCATAGTATAGTATTGTACGGTACCTACCAGGGGAAATATGAAAGCTGCGGGATGATCCGGCATTGGAGACTCGAAGAATGAATCGAGCAAAGGGTGGGTTATCCTTCAAAACCTGCGAAGGTTCTGGAAAAAGATGTATGTAGAGGTACCTATTCCTCACTATTGAAAAGTACCTGCTCAAGTTTTTTAAAGTGAATGAAGATCATTCAATTCAAATACACAAACACAAACACACACACACACAGTACGCACCAGTTCCAGATTCCGACCTTGAAGGGGTCAGATTTTTTGTAGGAACAAAGTCCGAAGTTGTCGATTTTCCACTGGGCTAATCTGGCAAGCGTTTCCACCCTATCGCCCATGCCTTATGACATGACAAACACCAAACCTCTGCAATGCAACGTTGGACTCTGTCAATCTGTATTCTGTATAAACCATTTTGACTTCCCAACCTATCTCATATATACGTAAGAAAAACAATTATAAATTCTCCTGTAACATCTACTAACTCATTATAGAAAAAAGTAAGAATATGCTTAGCAACGGTTTAACAATTTTAAATAGAAAGTTTTCATTATAAATTATAAAGAAGGAGGTTGTTAAACAAGTATTTATTATAAAGATTACAAGAGAACTTATAAAAAGTAATATGAATAATATAATTTTGTATATTTCAATCAAAATCAATATCTTATTCTTAATATTAATTTTATAATTATTATCGAGAGAGAATGGTTTTGGAATCATTCTTATTAGAGTACATCATATTAATTATCCTTGATGAGTTTCCTTGGCTTCTTTAACCATTATAGTAACTTTCTTTTGTTGGAGGTGTACAGGGTAATATATTATAAGGGATTTTTTATGTAATATTTTTAAATATTGAGGGAGTTTTCAACCATCTCCTAAAATTATTTGAATAATTGTTACAAAAGAAAATAAAATTATTGCAATAATTCAGATACTCTTATACCTCTTTTTTCTTACATTAAGCTACTCTTTAAATCTTTTTCTTTCTTTCTCATTATATCTCTCATTTTCTCTCTCTCTCTTTCTTGATGAAATATACATACCGTAAAAGAGTGCCAAACAATCTTTTCTTTTTTGAATACTGAAAAGTAGATTTGATTTGTTGATGCTTGTTAAATATCATACGCGAATACTCCAGTTGGCCATAAAGAAAATTCAGGAACATTATTTTAACACATTTTATTATTTAATTAATTATATATAAGTTTCATTAAATAAAGAATAAACTCAGAGTGTTTGATAAAACTTACGTAAAGTTTATTCAATAGAAAAATTTATTAAAAATATATATTTATAAAGAGTGCGTTGTATTTCTCTTCTTAACAACCGTGATATATCGAAAGAAAATTTGTGGATGCTTACTTTGTAAGCAAGGTTAATGGCGTTTAGCATTAAAGCATCTTTCTTTCTCTCCTTTTTTTTTTTCTTTATTAAAAGTGAAGACTGAAGCAGATAGCGCTGCCTTTAGAAAAGGCCAATATGCCCGAATGCACCCACCGCTATCAATTAATTACACTTCTATTTCTATGCCCAACAATTCAAGGGTTAATTTAATTTTAATACTATTTAAAGCATTATTTGAAGATTATTTGTGACTCTTTTTAGCTTTTACATTACCATTCTTGGTCTGCGTCAGTCAGATCTCAACTAATTGGACACGTGACCTTTGTCTAACCGCTAACGAGATGCCTTTGCTTGCATGCTTGTTTCACCTTTCCATTGTAAAAAAATAAAAAGGTTGGAGCGATGAGAACTTAGCTCTTCTTTGATAAACTGAATTTATAATCTATAAATAAAAAAATTATGGATGAATTGCCCCTCTATTATATCAGCCTTAATAAATTATTTAAACATTTTCTGATCAAGCATTTATCCAAATAACTTTTCATATTAAGCATTATAAATTACAACAATTGAGTTTATTTAACATTTTTTACTAAAATAAGCACATTTTTTTTTGTTTATTATCCAAATAGAGTCATAGAAGACCAATTTTGTTTCATCAAATGCATGTGAAGGCATACATTCAGTCCCCTTTTGAGTGATTTGGATTTGAATGTAAAATGCCTTGAGATAGCTAGCTTCATATCTGTTTGAGAAATTTAATTTTCGTTATTTGTGGTGTAAATGTTTTCATATGACACGAATGTTCAGCTTCTTCAGTCTCACTGTCGCGTGTATTTCATTTGCGCTACACGTACCCATAGAATGGTTTCCTATCCAAGATGTTTGGTTGGCAGCATGTCTCCCCAAACCCAGACAAACAGCATTGAGGTGACTTCACATTTCTAATTTATCACCCAATTCGTATATAAAGACGTTATACACATCTTACACAATTCTTATATAGTTTTATTACTACATGTCCTCAACAAACGAATCCATGATTTGCAAAACAAAAATTACGATTATTCCCGTTATCCAGATGCATAAAGCAGAATAAAGGGATAATTCCGCAACTCGAACCAAATCAATCTCATCACGCCATACTTACACATAAACATACAAATAAATAAATTTACAAATTCTACGACTACGACCTTAAGTTATGGATTATTTACAATGGACCAATTCTATTCTGAGGCATCATAATAATTCAACCAGGTACAAAATAATCCATCTTCTCCACCGGAAGATTCAGAACAGATGTCTCCACCTGAAGGGCAAAAGTTTAAGGAGTATTCAGATTTCAGAAAGAGGTGTGATTAGAGCCACAATGGGAAACATTAAAACAAAGAATCTCTTCTTTTAAATAAATAGTTGTTAGCCTTTCCTGTTGTATTATCACTTGTGTTAAAAGTGTCAACATGCTCCTCAATAAACAAGAGATAAAAGTAATTTAAAAAATATGAGAAACATGTACGACTAAGATTAATGTCATCCAATGTCACCTAGATATATGCCAGTAACTAATGGATGCTCTTACAACATTTTAATTTTTTAAAACACGTTGGGCAACGTAACTTCAATTTTAGTAATTTCAAAACACAACGTACAAAATTGACCAAAATACTAAAGAGTTAATGGACTTTATATATATGACCTTTATCCCTTTATTAAAAATATAGCATAACCTAACCTAGAATTTTGGGAATTTTTTTACTATACAACGTTTAAGACAATATTAGACAAAAACAAAAACCAAGATGTAATTTTATTGAAACCAGGGGCCGATTAAAAGGTTAATTGCTCAATTTAGTTGCTGGAGCCTGAAGGCTAATAGAAAAAGGCTAATAATGTGAGAAAAAATGTACCTCTTCAAATGGAACAAAGACAAAGGGAGTCATGCCCCTCTTATGTGAGACAGCTGGTACATCTGGGTTGTGTGTTTCATCATCCTGCCATCCTTCAACAACTCCAAGAATGTCCTCCTCGGGTGCACTTGCCTCACTACTGTTTACACCACTAGTGACAAGTGAGATCAAATCCATCCGATTGTTAGCCCCTGTTGTTGTTCCCCTTAACCTATACCACGCGTAGATCAACATAAGCATAGTGCAAAAGGAAAGTCCAATTCTTACTGACAGTAAAGATTAGTTTCAAAAAAATACGAATAAAGAATTATAAAAGGATGCAAAATCCAACAAATTGCATACTTTCTCTTCTCTTTCTCTACATGCAAGCTAATTTCACAGGATACAAAACTCTCATGTTTTTATTTTCAACTTTTCACTCAAGAACTGTTCCGGTCATGATCTTCCCCCACTTTTAAGAGCCTAGAGCACATTTCAAAGTGATGTAACACAAAGATCAATTATAATTATATTTTGGTTTCATGGATTTATTCTAATTCTCATATGGTGTAATTAGGGTCAGGATTGATTATCTTACATGGGAAGGAATTCACCTCTTGTAGAAGCATTAGACACTGATATCATTTGATAACCTTTTCTAGAAAACAAATTTAACAAATCTAATTACTAAATCATGTGATATTATTTTGATGACTAATCATACCAAATTTTAGATAACTTGGACATTCATGAGTAAGTATCTCATAGTTAACATTTACTTATATTTCAAAAATATATTATATGCTAAAGTAAATTTGAAAGATGAATTATAAGCTAGCTTTTATATTTTATGGAGTTTTGCAGGCTTAATATACTTAATGGGAACTTTTAATCCAATAGTTGAATTGATGAAATTCATCATCCATAAAAATGTTAATAAATGGTGGTATGACTTACTCTTGGAATTAGTAGATCTTCACTCACTTTAAATTACATTATCTCTTTTGTTTTATTTGTAGTGATCAAACACATTCTTTTTTGCTTCTTGTTGGTGCATGTAGCCAACCTTACCTAGTGGGATAAGGCTTTTGTCGTTGCCAGTAGTCACTGAACAACTAATATTCAGGCTAGTAGTCACCGAATTACAGTATCTGTGTATTGTGTCTCAGTTTCATTATATTCTTCTTGAATCTGAGTCTTTGGAAGTGTTGTATCTCATCTTGTAGGGGTATTGTTCATTTTTGCCATCTCTATGGTAACATTATTGGGGAGTGGGGACGTTTGCCTAATTCTCCAACAAGATTGGAATTTTAATCTAATTCATGTGCTTTGTGAAGGGAATCTGACTTCCTTGCAAAAACAAAGTTGAACTAACTCTAACTAGGTGTTCTCTGTCGCCTCTTTTCAAGTATCCTATTTTTCTGCATGTAATATGTCAGTGAAGCTGGTTAGATTTACTTAAGATGTGAGCAATGAATTGGATGGTTAAGATGTTGGGCCTATTAGAACCCATATACAAAAATGTCCTTGGGAACTATTGTAATTTGCAATTCGTTGTAGGCTTTAAATTCGGCCAAGCCTAATGTGAACCTCTCAAGGTTTTGACCTAAATTTTCTTTGTTTCACTTCTAAGCTACCTCTATTGATTATTCACTTACTGTTCTTCTGTTATTACTACTTTTCCTACGTCACATAGATCCTTACCTTCAAACTCAGTACAAATGTCAAAGCATTACAAAATGCCTCAGAAATAATACATGAATGTTAACCAACACAATGGTAGTTATTCTTAAAAAGAACTGTTCCACTGCTCAGGACATTCTTGCCCAATAACAACTTATTCCATCCTTTTTTCACTCCCTTCACAAGCATAAACAATTATGCCTTTTTATTCCATAATCCATGCTGAAAAGGATACTCCTACTCTTTCTAACTAATTATTTTTTTGGCATGGACGAGTGGAGGGAATTGTTTAATGAGGTATCCATCGGATATAGGTGAACTCCAATATCAAAACATCTTTAACTTATTACAGTGAAAACATTTCTCTAAATTCAACATCCCATCCTCCACTGTTGAAGATAATTTTGACGAATATTTTATCTATTTTCTTACATAGCAAGAGTATAGAAGCACATCAAATCCCAACCTAACAAGATAAGGAATGGAAAAGATTTCATTTCTGGTTCTTGATGTTAGCTTTACTACAAGACATGTTAATCAAGCAAACTCATCAAATACCTTAAACGTATCCTCAAAACAGTGGGTCGCATGCCTGGATACAAGACTGCAGCTTCAACCTGCAGTAATAGTATCAATTGCAAATGCCTCAACATCCTTGAAGAAATATAAATATTATGCAATAAACTTCCTAGTGTCTACTCAGATTTGCAAATAATGAAGATTAAAGAGGATAAAAGGAGATGCAAATGTATCAGGAAAAACTCAACTACATAATTAGACAAAATAAGAATATAACCTTGTCATCTGACAATGTGTAGTGGCCACCAAAAACACAGTCTATTTTAGATGATCGGAAATTCATGCACTTTGCCACATCCTTGATCTTCTGAGATGAATTCTACATAACACAAAAATAACTTTTCATACAATCAGATAGAAGAAAGCATATATATTAAATGGATTCAGACAGCACTGAATTATAACCTTGTAAAGGAATCGCCCAGATGGAAAAAATCTCAAGTATCGGAAATAGCAGACCTGCAGAATATGGATAAAATTTATATACAAAAAATAAAAACGTGAATGAATGACAGACTAAACAAGATTTATGTACGACTTGTTGCTACAATAACATTATATTCATATACTGAAATTTGAGGATAAATATATATAAAACCCACATTCTTATACAATTTTAAATGGACTCAGGGAATCTTCCTAGATGCACTGGTTTGTTGCCAAGAAAAAACAGAAGGAAAAAAAACACACAAACAAAACAATGATTTCCCCTTCTAAATTTAATTTTACAAGTGAAAAAGAGGCATCCAATTGCATCCTGTATATCCAGATTAAGTAAACACCATGCATACAGAAAATAAATATGAAAAACACAAATACCAAGAGAGGGATGAGATCAAATTTTACATTAAAACTCTCAAGTGCTGAGGATGAAATTAGAAAGACAAGAAAACTCCAAAAGCATTCCACTATATCAAGGATAATACAATACACTCACCAGTCTTCTCCAACAATTATAATGATAAGGAGAAATCTCTAATTCAAATACTATAATACTATACGGCCATAGTACCAAGAAGCATACCATTCTTCAATTCTTAACACTTAATGGACAACAAGAAGCGCTAGCAGCTATCCAATTAGCTATTGAGGCTACATGGACTTAAAAAAGCATATTGCAGGCTTATAGACTTATACTTTCATTTCAAGTATAGTGCAGTTAAAATTTTACAGAATCCGGTACACACACATGAAAATGCTAGGCTTTAATATTGTTTAGGATTTATAAATTCACATACAAATTTACAGTGTCGAGCACTAAGTGTTTCTAACTTGAAAAAATACTTGACATTATAAACTGATGTAGCTATATTTCTGAGTAAGGACTAAGGAACACTAAGGGCTGTTTGGTTTGTTTTCTGTCTTCATTTTAGTTGATAATTTTTCATTTATAATGACAAAAATATCCTCTTGTATTCTTTTTCTTTCTTGTCTTCAAGTTTTAGTAAAAGAACTTGAAAACAGAATACGGAATGGAAACACGGTAACAGTATGGTAGTTATTAATGAAGATGTATGAACTGAAAATGAAATCAGAAAATAAAGCAAATACCTTCTGAAAGTTCCATTTTTTTTATGACTATGCACACTACTACAAGCATTTTATTCCCAAAACATGATATTGAAAAATAGTTGAAACGAGTTAATCACATGCCACATGACGACATGATAACAAAGATTAACAAAAGCAAAAAAGAATGTCTATTTCCTAGCAATACAAGTAGATATTGACGCATACCACATGTACGGGATTAGTGATTTTCCACTCAGCAACTCCAGCTCGAATGTAAGTATTTCTACTCACATAAAGACCTGAGATGTGGGAGCACTGTAAGACAAAGAGACCTAGCTAAAAACATAACATAAAAGGAATAGGAAAATCATGTACATCTACTTTTAGCGTGAATTTGAAGTTCCTTTTCCTATTTTTCTTCTTTTCTTTTTTGACCTTTTGTAGTGAAGGTATCCATTAGCTAGGAATATGGCCAGAATACTCTTTATAAGGTTCGAGCAATCCTCCTCCCTTAAGCTAGCTTTTGGGGGTCCAGTCCTTCTCTAATAAAGAAACATAGTCTATCAAGTCTTAATGTTGTGCTACTAGCAAATATATTGGTCCTGTAAACTTCGTGCTCCAAATGTCCAGTCTTGGGCATACAGGTAGTGTGCTGAGATGTCTCACGTTGATTTGGAAAAAGGAATATGGCCAAAATACTCCTTATAAGGCTAGGGAAATCCTTCCCTTTAAGATATCTTTTAGGGCTGAGTTAGGCTCAATCCATTTCTAATAATGAGAACCCCACCTTAAAATATGATACATTTCCATACAGCATTTGTTCAAAGCAGAATAAAAAAATTCAACCATCAAGCAGCAACCCAGCATTGCCAATCAATCTGAGGAGCAGGAAATAAAGTTATGCAATAAGAGATGGTTGTTCTTACCATCAGTCCGCAACCTTGGTCGTAACAGCCACATTTTCCGCCATGAGCCATCATATTTTGATTGAAGTATCTTATAGTTTTCTACAATTCCAAATAGCTTCATAGAAGAGACTCCATAATTAGAAATGTAATTTATATGCAGTAGATGTTCCATATTCAAAACCTTTTATTGAGTTTACCTGCCAAGCCTTCAAGCATGCATTGCGCCAAAATACAGGGTTACGAATTGTGTACTTCCATTTTCGACAAACACAAGATGCCTTCCCCAAATCATATGGAGTCATTCGAGCAAAAACCTATCAAATATATTCAGTAAATCTTTCATAGTTTGTTCTTGTATACAATAATAGACCTTTTAGCATATGAATTTTCATGCATATAATTTGTTCAAAAATTAGAGAAAAGGACTTGAAGAGAGGTTCGTAGAGGTTTCAAACAAGTGAAAGATTTAGGTCATTAGCATTCTGGTTCTTATTTTAAGAACAGTGCCTGAGCTCAAAACTGTAGGACCAATGACAAGGCAAAATCTAAACTATCATGTTATTTTACAAAAGTGGTATTGTGTGTGTGTGTGTGTGAGAGAGAGAGAGAGAAAGAGAGAGATGATTTCAATAATGTAACAAAAAGCCTCATAAGTTTCCAGCATAGCAAGAAAACATTTGTTAACATGTTCTAAACTAATTTCATAACCATGACCAAACTGTCCCACATCAGATACTTAGACCACACATACCATTAGCACATAGTAACTAGTCCCATTGTCACTCCCACACAATATACTTCCACCATAAAAAAAATAGCCATTAAGTCAATGATCAAAATGTATAACTTGATGATATGAAACACCTCAAAAAGCAGCTCATCAGGTAAGGAACGATGTATAAGTGCAGGATCCACGTAAGGCCTCCTACTTGCACTCCCAACAGGCGCAACAGGTCTCACGTTAACTCCATAAAGATCTGAAACAAAACGCATAGCAACAACGACAAGTGAATGCCACCCAGCCACACAGAACAGATGATTCAACACTACAATATATAAATTGGAATGTGACACATACCGAGCCATGGCCTCCTCGTAACAAAGTAGTTAACAGTCTTCAGCCTCAAAACTGACTCGAGTTCAGAAGAAACCGCTAACGCAAAATCTGTAAAAGAACGAACACACGCATAAATACTCCAGTTTGATCACTCGTTCATAGAAAATCAATTTACAAAACACGAAATGAACTCAATTGCATATTCAGCTGAATCACACATCTTTAATTTTTTTTTTTTCCATTTGTCAAAATTTCTAAAACACACACCAAAATCAAGAAAGTTGATGACAATTAATGGATACTCAAAACCAAAAATGATGAATTGGAATAATTAATCGTGTGGGAAGAGATATGTCCAAATCAAATTCAAAATCTATCTAGAGAGTCGAAGAAGAAGAAAGCGAAAGTGCGGAGTGAAATTGACCTGTACCTGAAGCAGAAGCCATGGGGGAATGCAGCAACAGAGTGAGGTTCCTTCACGAATTTCTCAGACAAATTGAGAAGAACGACGGAAAAAAGGGGAATGAGTTCGGTAACAATTGCAGAATACCTCAAAACGCTGCCGTATCGACGTAGGCCATGTACGTACGGTACGCGCCCCAATACTTTGGCGGGTCCTTTTAATGAGATTGAGAAGCCTGACCCTGACATCCAACTCACTCCTTTGCTTCTTATCCAAAGAAATTCTTACCATTTTTATTTTATAGTTCACTGACTGCGTCTAGATAAATCCAAGAGTGACAGGACAGGTTTTAAAATAAATGTTTTTCAATAATAAGTACTGTATATTTTTTATAAATACTATCATTTAAATATTTCTAAAATAATTTCTAAAAATGTTGAATTTTAAAAAACTTACTTGTTGCATCAAATTATGCCAAATTTAAGTTTTAAAATAATTATTATAAACCTCAATAAATTATAATTATAATATTTGATTAGATGTATGCAAAAGTTAAATTCCTGTTAAAATATAGAAAATTTGGCTCTGTTTGTGCATTACTTTTCTTCTTTGGAGTTTAGGGTGTAACATGGTATCTGTGTGGATCCTGCAAAGCTCGAAATTTTATGTTCCAAAAACTAAAAATTAGAGAACTACTAATAAAACACGAGTTCGTGGGGAAGTTTGCGGGAGTCGTGTCACGACACGTGTGGCTTTGAGGCAGCTGCTTCAACTGCATCTTTTCTCTCTCTAAAATTAGAGAACAATAAAACACGACTTCGTATGTCTTATGCTGATGATGATTAATAGCATGAATTACGTGTGGATTATAACTTAGACAAGCCTAGTTTGCTTAGTTATGGGTTGTGTTTGTACTTTGTAGCCCTGCTCTATTCATCTTTTTAGGCTTGAGCCTTCGAATTTTTTCGGCTATTGCTATATCCACTCCCCATTATTACTAATACACTCCCTCTTCCTACTTTCTTGATTTTTTTCATCTCTAAATTACCCTTGTAGGTACGCTCCTCCTCCTCTCTTTATCCCCTCGAGTACATACATCCCTCTTTTTTCAAGAAAACACAAATTTGTTCAATTGTTTTTGCAATGTAATCGATGCTCCATTTTGTTCATGCCAATGTGGGATGCATAACATAACCGACCCTTTCTGCCTCAAAGACAATCCACACGAATATGGCATACAATCTATCCTGCAGGGAAGAACAAATGGTGATGTTTTTGGTTTTTGAAAACTACTATGTATGGTTGATTAATTGCACCAACTACACAATACGAGTAGCGGATGCCACCGTTGGTGCACACATTACTCATCCCTCCCTCGTTAGATATAGTCAAATTCATTTGTAAAGAATCATATAATTTGTATTAGTATTGGTTCCAATGTACATTATTTGTGCCGAAGTTGGAGATGAAGATAGGAGAGGAGAACAAAAAAGAAGAAGGAGACACGAGGTTAAAGGCACAGCGATGCAGGAAAAAAAAAGTAAAAAAGAAAGGGAGAAGGCAACAAAAACTGAGAACAGATTGATGTAGAGAGTGTGCCTCACTGGTGCGATGCCATAGCCAATAACTCTAGTCCTATCGCAGTGGAGTTTGGGATTTGCTAATTATTATACGAATCAATGTTTTAGTGTTTTAGGTCTAATGCGTTTGGTCGTTGGCTCATTAAGAGGGATAGTGGGATAGAGAGAGTGTATCCAAGGGAGATGAGGGGAGTGTGTTTACTTACGGTTACGGGGATAATTTAGGGGGAAAATAAAAAGGAGCGTGTAAATAGCAACTGCCATCTTTTTATTTACCATAAAACATCTGCCAAAAAATGGAGCCCAAAAAAAAGCATAGGCAAAAGGAAAGCTAAAACCAGAGAGGTGTGCAATTAAAATGCTATAAACGCCAGTGTGAGGTTGATGATGCAATCGTACAATCAAGATCAATTTATCTTATGGCTGAAAAATAATTATGGGCAGAATTTCTTATAATGTTGGTGTACTTACCTTTGGAAGCTACTAAGACAAAGTAATCAATGATTAAAGATTGGGATTTCCCAAAGGTAATGGGATAAGCTATCATATATTCTTGATGGAAGGCTTTATTATGTAGAAGTTTGAGAGAAGCAAGGTTAATGGGTGCTTAGATGGTGCCATGGTGGGAGGCTTCGTTTTGTGAAAGTTTGGACAAAACTCATTTAATTAATATCCGACCCCCATTTGTGTTTATGAGACACGCCTAAATGAGAACATGGTAGGAACAACTAGAGAAGCCAAAAGGGATGACAATTGACAAGTTTAGAACACAAAACATTTTATCCTAGCTAACCCCCCTTTTCGATAAGAAGGACTATATTTTCGACCAAGCCTTCATCATACAGGGTTTTTTCCCCTGTTATTTTTTTAGTTATACCAAATCCAATTATCTCTCATTAATCCAAATTCAAACTGTTGTAGATTGCTCGTTGCTGATAAGGAAAAAAAACTACGACAGATTGAATTTGATTGGACCAAAACCGATTCGACGATAAATCCATTTATATATCTATCATCTCCCTATATATATAAAAGTCTAAATTTATATGTTTTCTCATGCTTTCACTCTCCTCACTCTCCCTCGGATATTGCAGCCAAAATCCACAATTTAGGTGATATATATATATATATATGGATTATAAATTTTAATTGTATAAAATAAATATTTGTTTTGTGTAATGTATAGGCTAAAATATTAGTATAAAAAACTAAAATAATTGAATCAGATATTTTTCTGTTTAAAATCAATTGAATTCAATCCGCAAACACGTGTGTATCATATTAGATGTAAAAGTATAATTTTATAAAGAAATAACGATTTTTGTGTCTTGATTGAATAGCTAACCCAACTCCTTATTATTTGAAAACCTCCATTTTAATTCACATCTCATTTAAATTCACCATCAACCTTAAATTGTGTTCATTATTCTTCAATGATAAACTTTCATTCATTTTTAATTTTCTGCTTAGGTTATGTTAATCAAACCATTTTTATTTTCCATCTTAATATCATTTTTCATGCTTTCACTTTGTCATGCTTTTGGGTGTTGTTAGTAAAACTTCTTTGCATGGAAAAAGGGTTAAGTGAAACGGGCCAGGGGAGCAAAGGGGGTTCGTCTTTTTCTGGGAAAGTTGAGAAAGGAATCCAAGAAAGTTAAAAAATTTCCAGACGTAAATGTAAGAAACTGATTATATATAGTGAGAATCAGAAAAGAAAAGTTTTTGCTAATTAAATGAATGATACGAGAATGACAAAAGATGATATGAAAGGAACATATAATGAACGCTTAAGTTACATGTCTTCCATCCAAAACTAGCCAACATCTCCAACCACTCACTAGTCATCTTATTAACTGTTCGGTGACTTATAACCTTTTGCAAAAACATGACACATGAAAGCAACGTATCCAACTGTTGAAGGATGGCCATGTGCAACACATCATTTACACTAAAAAAAAATCAAGCGAAGCATCTACATTCCTAATTAGATTATGCTTTGAGTAATGTTATATCATTACTTGAAACATGATCTAATTTAAAATTTGAATATTAGTGATAATTATAATTTAAAATAAAATATGATTTAATTTAAATTTAAAATTTCTAGATAATAACATATTTATATTATAATAACAATAATTTAAAGTCGAAAAAACTATAAAATCTTTAGAAAAAAAACTAATTCTACTCTGTATGTTCTATATAAAGATCAGACAACTATAGTTTTTTCTCTTAAAATTTCCATCTACGTGATGAGCAAAAATATAATTTATTTAGATATTATTACGCCAAAACCCTTCCCATGATATTTTAAAATGTATATATCAAATATAACATTATAAATAAGGATGAAAGTATATTGAATTGTCCATTGTGAGCCTATGGCCAGTCTCGTTTAAAATCTGGCTTGGTTAACAAAAAACTTAGACTCCAAATGTTTAGAAAAATCTTTTTAGTTAAGCACGTCAGATCTTAAGCTTCTAAAAACACTTATTAAACCTAAACCTAAAGCTAATGTGTTGGCTTGTTTATCAATAATATTATTTTTGATAAAGAAATATTATTACTATTAATATCATATATAATACTATAATTAATTTAATAAAATTATGAAAGTAACATATAATCTTTTATTGTTGTTTTTGGATGGCATTGGTGGCTGAATTTTATGAGCACGAGACTGGTTACAGGAAATTCTCTTGCTCAAAATTAATATTAAAATATAAATATGGGATGAAGTCTCACATTGAATAAAAATAAAAAAATTAAACTTTATATGAGAAGAAGATATATAAACTAATAAATTTACTTAGTTTAATTATGTAAAATAAAATCTACTAATAATAAATAACTAATATAATTATTTTATAATATTAACTCACAAAATAAAATATTTCACCAGATAAAAGATTCAACAAGGTAGTGTACCGAAACACAAAAATTCAAGGTCTTTAATTTCTACTTAATACATATATTGACCAGACCTTTAATATTTATGTGGTTTCTGCATAATAATACTATATTTATACATATGAATAAAGAAATATATTCTTCTGCATTAATGAAATTGATTAGCTGAACAGTGAATCAATTTGTTTATGTTCCTATTTTATATATCTATATTTCAATATCCCGCTCCTAATAATAGTTATTTCAATTTGTTTTTGAAGTTTTTATTTACTGCAGACTTGGGCTTTTTGGCGAAACGGATATTAAAAAAACAATGAATAAAACAAGTGTAATAAAAAAAATTATGGAGAAGACAAAATATATATTTGAGATCACATCTCCTTATGATATTTTGTCTTTTTGCGGGAGGTACTATTTTAAATCACTGATCAGGATAATTTATTGGCATTAAAAGTGGTATCTCATATAGCATTTATTGTAAGAAGACAAAATATCACAGGAAAATGTCATCTCAAATCATGTTTCTTTCTATCTACTTGACAAAAATAATCACTGCAAATTGATTAATAGTTTTTTTTTTACATTTTTTTTAATACATGTTTAATAAAGAAAAAACACAAACTTGGGCTAAGCAACCATTTAAAAAAGGAAAGGTCACATCTATACAAATAACTTTAGAGTGAGAAGATACATGTACAATTAAATCTTTGTTCAATATCTCAAACGAACTATTTTGGATAAGAGTGAAAAAACTATTTTTGGATAAGAAGACACACAATATCCCTGTTAATCAGAAATATATATATATATGACTTTGGATTTGAAGAGTTTTTAGGATAATCTTGTACAAAAATTAACACGAGTGAACAGTGAAATAGCGTCCAACTAATGATGGTCAGACCATTGAGTGGTTAGTAGTCATTTTCCTGCATGTCATGTTCTTATCTTATATGCCATCGCTAGCGGACTACCGTTAATAGCTTTGTGGCATCACGTGAGGTAATTATCTTTACAATCTCATTTTCAAAATATTTTATTATGAAAAAGTATTCTAATTTTAATTAAATTTAAAGTGATTATTGCTTAAATTGTCTATTTTTAAAAATATGGCTAATTTCATCGTAAAGTTCTTAATACAAAACTAAAGTTTTATTTTATTTATTTTTAATTTATCAAATGTATATTTAAAGATAATTTTATTTCTAATTAAATAAAATTGTCTTACAATAAACTAATTATTTAAAAAACTTAAGTTGTTTAACAAGAGACATAAATAATAATAATAATAATTAACAATAAAGTAAACTCGATCCATTTAAAATAAAATATTGAATTTAAATATTATGGATGAAAAAAATATAATTATAAAAAATATTTCATTAAAGATGATCAATCAAATTTTATGACAGAAGTTAATTATTAACAAAAATTTTAATCTTATAATGAAAAAAAAAAACTTTTAGAGCAAATTATATTATCAGGCATGAAGTTTTTTCTGTTTACGTATAATCTCCTCCTTATTTAATTTAATTAATGTACAATTACTTTCTTTATAGAAATACATAATAATATAATATTTTTCAAACAATTAAAAAATTATTATAATATAATATTTTTTTAAATAATTAAAGAGATTATTATAATATATAAAAATGTTACTGTAATATTTTTCAAACATTAAGAAATTAATGCAGAAATAGGAAAAAGAGCGATATTGTATGCAATTAAAAAAAAAAAAAAACTAAGGAATGTAATTTGTAGTAATTTTATGTCATATTCTTAACGTCTTTTTTAGACAACCCTTTTAACCTTCTAGGTACATGACACACAAACCTACCTACCCTATATGAAAATTATTTTTTTATTAGGTAGACAAAATAAAAAGGCTCATTTGTTCAAAATTTAAAAAGTTATTATAAAAAAAAAGTAATTTTAAAAAAAGCAGAAAAATATTTTATATAAATAATAGAAAAACAGAAAACTATTTATTTTATTAAAAAAAAAACAAATGTGCTGGCCTACCTTCTTATGTTTTGAAGGAGGAGGGTGGGAGACACCTATCTTTCTTTGCCGGTATACCTCAATTTTTACATGAAGTTGATTAATTTAGTTGCCACTTGCCCGTCTTCTCTATGTTGTTGAGCATCGTGAAGGAGAAGAAGGACCTATTGTGCTTTCTTCACACCAAGGATCAAGAAAAACTAGATGAGAGAACATCCTTTAGTAGTTTTTTTTCCTTTGAAAATACCAGTTTCAAAACCTCTGATTTTAAGTGTGGAATTATCTGTTAATTAGTAGTATAAAACTGTTTTAGAAATATGGACGGAAAAGAACATTAGAGATAAAGATGGGTAAAGTTTTCTTTGAGGAACTAAAAATATAATTAATATTAAAAAGTAAATAATTGAGTAAATTTTATTGATTTTTTTAAAAATAAATTATTAATATATCAATTATATTTTTATTAATAATCATTAAATTATTGTAAGTGATGGGAACATATTAAAGTCTAAAAATATTATGCACCACTATCAATAAAAAATACAAATACTTAAGATATTTAATAAGAAAAATTAATTAAAAAAATATTAAATATCTCATTCATAAATTTTTTTAAAATGTCTTATAAAAAAACTATCAATTCCTTATCGCATATGCCTTATATTATAAGAAGCAGATGGAATATTTATTATCTGTGCTAAATCAGAACTAGAGATGATTGGCGCCTCAGCATTGAAATTCTTTCTTCGATCTCCTTTTCTTTTCCGTCGTGGAATGCCACAAGGTAAACTGGAAAAGAGAAAAAAAAATGAAATGAATAATTATGGGTATTATAAAAATAGATATAAACTATATTAGGTAAAATCACCAGGAAAGTCAATTGAAAGTTATAAAGTTAGCTAGAAATTAAAAAAATAATTTATTAAATTATAAGTGTTTAATAAAATTAATGATTAAAATAACTGAAAATATAAAATAATTAAAAAATAATAAAATTATGATTTATTTTAAAAAGTAAACAGAAAATTTAATAAATATAATAAAAATAAAAGGAAATAAAATAAATAAAAAATAGAATGTAAAAGCTAACAATTTTAAAAAAATCACTTCTAATAACATTTTTAAAAAAATATTAAAATTTACTAAAAAAATTATTTATCAAATAATCAAATAAATTTTTTAACTAATAAAAAAATTAAAAGATAATTAAAATAATTTACTCAACATAACCATAATGTATTCAAGTTCATTGTGGAAGTCTTTTATTGACCATTAACTCTATTACTTTATTATAAATTGCATCATTTTACTTTAGAGATTTTGCACTCCACTTCAAAATGCAATAAAAAAAATAGTATTATATCACTCTGGAAAAAAAAATAACAACTCTACGTCATGTCATGAATTAACCATCTAATTAAAAAAATTTAAAACACCACGTAAAGACACGCTAATGGAGTATTACTATATTTCTAATATATTGTTTGACAGTTTTTAATTAAAATATTTTTCTAACTAACTTATGCTCTTTAAAAAAATAATTTATTTAATTATATTAAATTTATTAATCATTTATATTATTATTTTAAAATGATTTTTTTAATCTTTTTATCCATTTAATTATTTTTCATAAATATTTGAAGAGATAATAATTAAGTAAAAATATGTAAGAAAAAATAATTAATAGAAATTAAAAAATAATCTTATAAAAAGAATAAATAAATTTCTAAAAAAATCTTAGTATAATTAAGAATGGATGATTTTTTTTTTTTTTGAATAAGAATGGAGGAGTATACTACTGCTATATATTGCAAAATCATCGCCTTCATGATGCTTGGATTACAACTCAGAACATTTTAGCTCAAACTTTATGCATCATAAAAAGGTACGTGTATGGTTTCTTCAATTTTTAGTTGAACAATTACTAATATAGCACGTGTACTGGTAAATTTAAAGCATTTATGTCTTGTTCAAAACATCAATACTAATAACTCTACATTTATTTCGGCCCTGGGCCACCAACTAGGCCGGTGATAAAATACAAGACAAATTAAAGAAGAATGAGAAAAATAGGTAAATGTTAGTCATGGAAATTAAATGTTTTTATCTTAAAAACGATACTATTTAATTAAAAGAATTATTTTAGATTTATTACAATATCTTTTTAATTATTAAATGAATAAAACACGATTTTTTATATTTTCAAAAATATTAAATGTATTTTTATTTAATATTAAATGTTTGATAAAAATATTTATTGAAGTAAATGATAAATATAGTCATGTTTATATAAATTTTAATTTTGTTTTATTGACAAAATATTTATTTGAAATAATTATACTTTAATTTTTAATTAATTTTAAACATTTATGATTTTTTATTTGTAGATCAGCTGTTTTAATTAAATTTTTTGATTTCAATAAGTCAGATTTAACTTATTAAAAAAAAAGGTTAGATTTAGAGATTTTTGGACCTAAAATGATAAACGACTATCGGTATATCCACAATCAGACTCACAACCCACACTTTAGTTTATTTATATCATAAATTAATAAAAATATTTATTGAATAAATTGCTATAAAATTAATTGAATCTTTTTTTTTATGGAAAAATGATTTGAATCTTAAACCATACAGTCATAATCATATTATATCAACAGCATAATCATTTAGCACAATCATTCATAAACATAAAGTGTGTTTGATAAAATATACTTAGAGACTTATGAACTCATTTGATTAGCTTATCAGTTATTTGACAAAAAATATGATAATTCTTAAAGTTAATCTAATTATCAATAAACTTCAAAACAATGAATTCTTAAACTTGAACGTCGCAGTTGATACTCTCCATGAATTGTAAAAAAAAAAAAATACATTAACACTAATTAATTTATGTTATATATTGTAAGGCAAAAGATACACACACATTGACTTAAGATTCATGACTATATTTTAATAACTAAATAATTATTTAAAAATATATCTTGTAGATATGCATATGGAGTCGAGTGAGTATTATAATACCCGTGTAACTGTCCTCGTTAAGTTTTGCAGGTAAACTTCCAATCCAAATTCGTATATATTGGATGGGTATTTGCCCCTACGCATGATGGATAATTTTTGGGTATATAGAATTTGGTTAGAATTTCATTCCTAGTCTATATATATATATATATATATATATAACTCTCATTTCTCTCTTTTTACTTAAAAAACTGTACAACATTTTCACGGGACCCATTCCTACTAATAATAATAAGAATAATGATTTCCTAATTATTATGAAAGGAAAAAAATTATATGATAAAACAATTTATTAATACTGTCATAATTTTGGAATGGAAAGAATAATTGTATTTTTTTACAATATAATATTACAAATTTCCTTTGTTGTTAAATGAAAAACATTAAATATGTTTTATATAGTAAAATATTAAATATAACTACCTTTTTGAAAAAATAATAATTAACTATTCAAAAATTCAATAAAGACGTACTATAAAAGAATATAAAATTACATTATTATCCATAAATGATGATCATGTCTAGTTCTATTCATTAGATAATAACGAAAATTACAAAATATCTCAACTCTTACCACAACTTGAATAAGAGTTACTCTTCCATTTAATAAAAAAAAGAGTCATTCTTTCATTTTATGTCATCCGAATAACTTATGTGGTAATTTATTAATTATTGGAAAAAAATATATTGTAAAAAATAATTAGTTATTTAATGGAGTAGCTTGCTTTCTATTATTTTGGAATTCACTTATATTTTTTTAGAAATAAAAATCTCATAAGAATTATTCGATTGGAAATTAAAAGGCCTACTAAATATGCCTCACTGAATTTTCGCCAAAAAAAAATGCATCACTAAAAATAATAATGACGACATGATATTATAAACAAATATAAAAAAAAAAATTCCAAAATACTATGTGTAGTGTATTGTTAAAGTATCAAAGATGCTCTTAAAAATGTCATATGTCACAAAAAGTTAATGGTACTATTCATATAATAAAATAAAAAGCTAATGGTAGTATTAAATTATGATTTTAAACTATTTCCCCACTCATAAAAAAAATTATGATTTTAAACGTGAACCAATAAAAGAAAAAAAAAAAACTGTATACGATGTCTTCCTTATGCGTATCAGCCAACTTCAGCTGACGTGAAAGATGGCGTCGGCAATTGTCTCGTGAGCTCTTCTAGTAGTGTTAATTTAAAAAATAAAAAATTAATAATTATATAATTATCATAAAAGAAGGGAAAAGTTAGGTGCAGAGGTCTAAATATACAAATCAAAAGACATCAAATATACTTCTTTCGTTACTGCGAAAAAAATTTATTTCAAAATATAAGTCGTTTTATATTACATTAAATATTTTATTTTTAAAATTATTCTCAATCAATAATTCATATCTTAATATAATAATGTTTTTAATTTTTATGATTTTTTTCTAAGTCACTAGATTTATTAATATATTTATATATATTATTAATTAATTTCAAAAATCACTTATTTTTCACAAGCCTGATACAATAGATACTTTTAATTAATTAAGTGAATTGAAAGGTCTTAATCCATCAAGTTTATATAAAAATTTGTTATTATTAATGAGAATTAAGTGTAGTGGAATAAATGAATAAAAGTAGTATTTAATTAGAGATAAAAGAAAATATTAAAAAACATTTATATATTTTTATAAAATTCAACAAATTAATTATTTTTTAATATCATTACAATAATTTTAAATGAATTATATTTTGAAACGGAGGATGAGGACGTACATGTTTAAGATATTTATAGTATGTAATTTTTAAGAATGAGCTAGGGATGTAAAATGTGGATGGACTTATCCCAGACGACTCAGTTTTTTTTTCTTTTTTTCCATCATTCCATTAATGCTGTGTTTGACTTGTGGTTTGTAAGCTTGAATTTAGAAATTTATATTTATATTTTACAAAATGATTTATAGAAGTGAAAGCAATTTTACTTTGAGATATCCAATATTTGTTGGTATATTGACGTTTACCTTACATTGATTAAATCAGGCATATTTAAATGCATTCAGTGCCTTAATCAACTTTGCTTCAGCGTCTACATCAATGGACAATGGATATTGTGACATTAATTAAATGTGTAATTTCATTTGCTTGCTTTATTTAAGATTTTTAATTTTAATGAAAAAGTTGTTTTAACTTTTTACTACAAAAGACTAATATCTTCTTTTTAAAAAAAGAGTAATATCTAATTTGATTCCTGAGAAAAAAATTACTCAACCTAATTTAATTTATGAGAAAAAAAGGAGACTAAATATTCTATCAAGATTATAAGTATAGGTTATTAATAATTTCTTAATAAATAAATTAGTATTCTAATGTACTAAAGTGTCTATGCATGATTGTAATGTTGAGATACTATTTTATTAATTAAATATTTTTTTGTATTTTTCATAAACAACAGTTTTTTATGTAAATTTGAATAAATGAACTTATACATATGTAAATTTGTGTGTTAGTATTATTATTCCGTGGACGTCATGCTTTCCAAACACCGATTCCTATTTTTTTTTTGAAAACGAACACAAATTCCTTGTTTGATTAGTTTTAATTGTGATGTTCGTTAATATTTAAATAGGCTCTAACAAATCCCATAAAATTTATTTTTATTTATGCTTTTTATCCCAGTCAAAGTACAGTATGTTTTAATTCTTGGCCATACATCCCCCATAAGTCATTGTCCCTGCGTAATTTTTTAATATTTTTTTTAGACTTTTGTTTCTTGATAGCAGAACAAATAGTATATATTGAGGGCGAGTTGCTTTCCTAAAATATATCATTTTCATTCATACTCATTTTTTCGAATGTTTATTCTGATTCTGAAACTATATGGCTACCGAATCACTTCATATGCACGCAGAATAAATCTCACCTACGAAAATTAACTACGACCGACTATAAATTAACTACCATAACTAACTCGATATATAACGGCAACTACTCCAACAAATTTGCTAACTAATGGCCTTCACGCATAATTATTTATAAGGCTACTTAAACGATTTTTTATTAGATTGATTTAGTGATTAAAGAGAAAAAATGGTAAGTTTGAAACAAAAAATAACAAATTACCAACAACAAACATACATACATCGATAAAAAATGATTATTTGATTGTTCTTGTATTTCACTTCAAACGTACTAGCTTTTATTGTTATTTTCCTCCAATGGTAAACATTAAATAAGTTGCTTAAAAATATGTTACTTTTCAAAATGACTTTATGTGGTTTAACAAGAAAAAAAAAACTTGAAAGCCTCAATAACACAAATGTCATATACTTTACGTACATGGCCTGCCAATCCTCATGAAATGCTTTATCCATAAATTATAGTTGCCCTTTAATTTGGTCAAATAATTAAAACAATTAAAATAATACAATAAGTTATTGTTTGATACTATTGTTTTTTTGCCTAATATATAGCCATTACCTCAATAAGTGTTCATCCCGATACAAATATATTTCACACTTTGCCTACTTTCATTCTAAATCTTTGAATTCCATAATTAATTTAACAAACCTTTAAAATACTGCATCAACTTCAATAATTGTTTCGTCATTATTGGGGTTAAAAGTTGGCCAGTAACAAAATTTCTAATTCAAATTGTTGTTACTAAAATCGAAGTTAAATCACATTTAAAAATGTTAGATATATGTTCAAATGCTTAAGATCCTAAATATTTGTTAAAATTCTTAAGATATTTCAAATATGATTTAAAACAATTTAAGTTAGAAAATTTGTCGGTGTCAACTTTTAACTCTGACAAGGACTACATAGTTATTGAAGGCGATGAAGTATTTGTAAGGCATGTTAAACTAAAGAGAAAGAAAGACATGTGCTGGGGAAAAGAAAAGTCTGAAATTGAGAGAGTAGAAAAGTCTATTGAATGGTTTGAATGAAATTATTTGATGGTGTTGTAATTTATACATATAAAATCTATTAAAATTCAACTTATTTATAATCTATCAAAATTTAGATGTTTTTTAAGTTATAAATTTTTTAATTAAATATCATCAAATTTTGTTGTTAATAATAAATAATAAAAAAGTTCATGATTGGCTTAATTGAAAATTGTAAGGTTTTTTTTATCTTGTTTAAAAATATTTATTAAATATTATAAGACTTTTTATATGAAATAAAGTATTTAAGATATTTTAAAATTCTAATTGAATGCACTTTCATAAACTTTTAAAGTATAATTCGATTTAAAAATCAAAATATAAAAATATATTTAAACCAAAAAAAAATTATATGCAATCACCCACCCTTTCTTGTTGTCTCTAATTTAAATTATTGTGTTCGATCTATTCTAGCTTCTAAGCTCCACAGCAGCGACAAGAACAACTCCAAAATGTTGGAACATTTTCATCGTATTCTAACTCAAGCTTTGCAAAGTTCACCATGGCTCGTGGGGTCGAGGAAGCTATATCCTAGTGTTAGGTACGAGGACCATAAGTAGGAGCATTTCTTGGATAAGATCAAATGATTCATTACAGGATGACAGAGGACGAAGTAGGAACAAATGTAGGGTCCATGACAAATGCCAGGAATTAATAAAACCAAGGAAGAAATAAACCAAGGGCCTTTTTATAATGTAAATTTGTGGGACCTAGAGAATATTTGAAAATCGAATATAAAATTAGAATTTTTTTTTCCAAACATACATAAAAAATTAATTAAATACCAAAACATACATATTTCTCTGTTATTTACCAAAACATACATGTTTATTATTTACAATATTTTTCCAAAAATTTTGTGAAAACTCATTACCCAAATTCTCAACTTGATTTTTTTTTAATTTTATTTTAAGAAAATTAATTTTTTAATAGATTTTAAAATAATATAAAGATATGTCCACTGCATTACATCTTTAAAATTATGATTAGTTTGAGACAAAATAATTTTACCAACGAATTAAGATCGATCAGTTTGCTTTTGCGTTCATTTTATCTTTATTCATTAAATTTACATAAAAAAACACGTGATAACATTTATAACTGCAGGTCAAATTTGCACTCAGTAGATCAAAGTTCAGAGGTGAAAGATTATTGGCACGGGAAATGTACTGCCTTTGCAACAAAGCAATTCAATCAAGGAATATGAGGCTGGAAATAGATTAATGTTCAGAAACGATAATATATGATTCTCATCAGAAACGTTCTGCACCAATCATGTTGCCGGAAAATTAGCATCACTGTTTATGCAACTGAAGTTACAGAAAATGGACATTTATATATACATCGACGATATGCTTTATTCGGTAATTTAATATTAATCACTTTCGAACTGTAGTGATAATTGAGATGAGTTTTATCAGTGTCCACAAGTCTTTATACATAAAACTCTCCATACATCGATATATAAATACAGGATAAACATGACAAAAGGTCAAGGCATCTTGATATTAAAATACTGGTTCCTTTGACACATTTGGAATCTACTTGTTTAGAAAAAAATGTAAGATTCTTTTGCATGTCCATATAAAAAATAAAAAATAAAACATTAATTGTTATCTACTCAAATATTCTCTTTCTCTGCTTATTTATTACATTAAATAGTTTACGCATTTATCA